>NC_091442.1:1983838-2188180 GCF_964237555.1 Oryctolagus cuniculus
CCACTCTGCCTGTCAAAAAAAAAAAAAAGGGAATCCCCACTGCTCTACAGGTGGTCGACCCTCAAGCAGGGGCAGGAGGCCACAGGGCAGGAAGGAGGAGAGCGAGGAGGCACAGAGGGGATGCCGACCAGGATGTGACCAGGGCCATCTCCAGCGTGACAGTCACGCTGACCCCACAGGACGGCTATGGCACGTGCCGCTGAGGTCTTCCTCCATAAAACCAGAGCCTCACCGTGACCGTGGCCGAGACACCACACCTGAGGGACATCTGTGAAATACCAGCCAGCACTCCACAGAGCTGGCAGGCCCATCATGTACTAGGAGGGGCTGGGAATTTCTGGGCCCAGAGGAGCCCAGGGAGGTGGGGCAGGAGCAGGCCAAGTGGCCTGGATGGGATCTGGCGACAGAAGAAAGAGGCAGGTGAAGACTACAGAAATGCGAATCAAGTATGGACTCGGCTTAACAGCCACGTGCCGTCGTTGGTTCATCTGTGGGCTGACTGCCCAGGGCACCAGGCTCACACAGATGTCAATCACTTGGGGCCGGCGCTTTGGCATAGCAGGTAAAGCCGCCTGCCACCTGCCGTCCCGGCATCCCATACGGGCGCTGGTTCAGGTCCCGGCTGCTCCACTTCTGATCCAGCTCTCTGCTCGCCTCTCTGAAGCAGAAGGGGGAGGAGTCGTTGAAGCAGGCTTGCGGTGCCCCGGAAGCGTTGCGGCCTTTGCCGGGACGCGTTCTCAGCCCCGGACAGCGGCAGGAAGGTTGCAGAATTCGGCTGTGTTGCATGGCACAGCATCAGTCGCCAAGCATGCTGGGACCAATTGCGTGACTGTGGGACCTGAACAGGCGTGTGTGTGTGTGTGTGTGTGTGTGTATGTGTGCCTCCCTGGAGACCAGATATGACCACGACGGTGTGAACAGCTACCCCATTGAGGGCAGGCTGCTGACACCCAAGCTGTCGGGGCCGATGAGGTGCCCTGCGGAGCTGGGTCTCGTTCCCACCTTGGCCGGATCCTGAGAGGTTTCCTCTGTAACCCGGGGTAGGCGCGGGTCCTACCCCCACCCCAGGCCTTCAGTGCAAATCAGACGGAAGACCACGTGTCGGGGTTTGTGTGAGCTTCTCACGAATGACCATGGCTGCCCCAGCTGGGCTCTGACTGCGATGGGGACAGGCCCGTCGGCCCCGCTGGGTGTCAGGCTGGCCCAGACATGAACACCAGCAGCAGGGTCTGAATCCCCCCGGCTGAGGACCAGCAGCCTTGCTGTCAGCCAAGTGTGCGAAGCAGGGGACCTCACGCCGGCGACGCGGGGCGGATGAGGGAAGCTGGGGTGCGTTTCGGACTGTTAACTCGGGGCCCCCCAGAGGAGGTTTACTAATACATGCTGTGCTCTGTGTGACCAGGATTATCAACCACACACTCTTTAGCTCGGTTTGAGTCGTGCTACTGTATCTGATCCGATCTTTGTCTGGGCTCTAAATCTGCAGAGAAACTTCTTGAAAAATGTATGGAAAATGAAGTTTCCGCGGAGGTAATTGCTCTACCCCGAGAAAGCTACAAACGGAACAGAAGCCACGCGAGCCCAACCCCTTGCTCTGTGCGTTTCCCTCCTCAGCGTAGCGCTCTCGGCTCAGCCCACGAGGGAGGCAGGGAGGTGTGGGCAGAGCAGGCGGTTCCGTGAAGGCGTCCAGACATGTCGCTCGTCTTTGACAATAAACCACGACTCGTCCCCGAGGCCCACGGCGCCCCAGAGTTCAATTATTTGAATCAGTGCATCTCCCGTGCCCATCCCCGCCAAAGCGTGACCCTGCGTGGGCTTCTGGGTGGGTTCGGTGCACAGAAACTCAGCAATCCCAGGGCTCTGACCTCCCAGCCCGCACCCCGGGGGCCCCGGCACCCCAGAGGCTGTGGCCCAATCCCTGTGACCCCATTTCCAGATGCTGAGAGCCACCTTCTGCTCGGGACCCAGGGACGACGCAAACAGGGAGCGAGCTGGTGCCGCCTCCCGTTACTCTCGCTGTCACTCAGGAGTTCAGGGGAGGGTTTTGCAATGTGACAGTGGGGTCCAGATTTGCAAGTACAAAACAAACTTCTAGGTGCAAGGCTGCAGAGCCATAAATTCCATCAGACAGCGCTGCCTGTTCCAATCAAGCACAGCAGGGGGAAGAGGAGCAGCTTCCCCGTCTCTGCGGCTCCTGCAGCCCTCACATCCATCAGCCCCAGGGACAGGCACCTGCCCCGGGAGCTGCGGGCTCCCGCAGTCCGTCCTGACTTTGCCAGGGGGCAAATGTCTGTCTGCAGGAAGACCCCACCGTGTGGACCGGACAAAGACAGAGGGCTTCCGAGCCCACGGCACGGCGGGGTCTCCTCGGGTGCCCCCTGCCACGGGGGTACTGATGTTTGCAGAATTATCCGTTCACAAAAGTGACCCCTCTCCTTCCTGACTCCCAGGAACAGGCCCGCAGAGGCCAGGGAGGACCAGCTCAGCACAGACGCCGGCACCCGGCAGGGTGAATCGCGAATCTGAGAGGGAGGCGGTGAGCTGCTGGCGCAGTCTGGGGAGAAGTCGGTCACACGCGCCGCGCCGTGGGGAACTGGAGTCCAAGGAGAGCAGGCAGCCCTTGTGCAGAGAAAGGCGGAGGCCAGCGCGGGGCTCTGCACAAAGGAGCCGGCATGTGCAGGCAGCGTCAGCCCAGGTGGTCCTGGGGGCCTTTTCCCGGGGGCTCGTCTGGCCACAGGGACCCCTCCTCTCTGGCCAGAGGCAGAAAGGGAGGAGGCTTTCAGCAGGAGGAGGGGGAGGGGCTCTCTGAGCAATTCTACCAGACTCGGCGCACGCAGGTGTGACTGCGGCGTTGTGTGCCCAGGGCTGTAGCCCTGAGATAGCCCATCTAAAGCTGCACAGCCGGGTCTGTACTGGGAAACTTACAGTGGTTTGTGCCAATGAAGACAACGCCCTGCTTTGTCCAGGGCCCCAGTGTGGAGACAAAACTCTCAGGGCCTGCGGGCGAGACCTGCGCCCTGGGTCCCGCGTCTCTGTCCCAGACTCCCACTGCAGGCTCACCCCTGCCTCGCCAGCCCTGAGGGGATCGGGGGACTAGGATGTGACACAGCTAACAGCTACAGGCCCCGGGTCTCCTCCTTCTGTGCCCATCGCCTCTGTCCTAAGGCTTACCTGTGTGTTATCTTGCTTCCCCCGAAGGAACTCAAGTTACACCCGGGGAAACTGAGGCAGGCAGGGAGTGACCAGGCTGAAACCATCGAGAACAAAGGAAGACAGAGACACCAGGCAGCAATGGATGGACTTAGAGGAAGTCCCAAACCTCGCGGAAACTTCCACATCGCGGGCCTTGGTCTTGGACTAGGCGCCATGTCTGTGTCTGCACCACGCGGGGCCTGTGCCCCACAGGCTGGGCCGGAAACTGCCGCCAAAATGTTAACAACTGCTCCAGAGAGAGGGAGAGAGGGAGAGGGGGAGAGAGAGAGGAAGGGAGAGGGAGGGAGAGGGGGGAGAGAGGGGGGAGAGAGAGAGAGAGGGAGAGAGAGAGAGGAGAAGAAGAGAGAGAGGGAGAGAGAGAGGGAGGGAGAGAGAAGGGGAGAGAGAGAGGAAGGGAGAGGAAGGGGGGAGGGGGGGGAGAGAGGGAAGGAGAGAGAGGGGGAGAGAGAGAGGAAGGGAGAGGAAGGGGGGAGAGAGAGGGAGGGAGAGAGAGAGGGAGAGGGAGGGAGAGAAGGAGGGAGGGAGGGAGAGAGAGAAAGAGAGAGAGACAGAGAGGAAGGAGGGAGAGAGAAAGGGAGAGGGGGGGGAGAGAAAGGGAGGGAGGGAAGGAGGGAGAGAGAGGAGGAGGGAGAGAGGGAGAGAGAACTGAAGGACGTCCTCCTGTGCTCTCAATGGCAGACAGGAATGCGGAGGGAACTGGAAGCCTCTGCCGGGCCCCACCTCCTCTGCAGCTGAAGGCACTGACCGATGGCACTGACCGATGGCACTGACCGGCCCCAGAGCAAGCGCGCTCCGCTCTGCCTTCTCCGATTCCAGGCTTTCCCAAGAACACGAAAGGGACGCGGGATTGCGCTGGAATCTGGTCCTGGGAAAGAACTCAGCCCCTGGTGAGGGAGGCTGCTGCTGTGGGCGGGGCGATGGCTGCTTCTGGGGTGTGGGGGCGCCACCGGGGCGGTGCAGCCTGGGTGGGCTGTGCAGGCTGGTGGGGGTGGGGAGGGCGCCTCCCAGGCCAGGGGCCACCCAGGCAGCAGCTCTGGGATGAGAGCGGGAGGGCCGGACAGGGCCGGTGGGGAGAAGTCCAGCTTCGTGGCTCACAGAGCGCGGACAGGAGTGGATTCCACGGGCGTCCGGAAGGGGCTGTGTTGTATCCGGGAGGCTGCATCTCTGAGCGTCTGTTGTGGCCACTTCTGGGTGTTTCTGTGGGCTCCTGAGCTGCGAGATGGTTGTGGGGCCCTCGGCAGAAGCTGCTTCGATCCCCGCGGGACTCTGATGGGCCCTGTTTGTCACGGGAACACCGAGGCAGGGGTGGGGGGGCAGCGTGTGATGGTCCCGCTGGTAGAGCCGGTGAGAGCCGGGGCCCAGTGCCGGTCAGAGGCCAGCACCTGCTGCTTGTGAGCCCGCAGGCCCAGCTCTCTGTGCCCGGTCCCCTGAGCCCTTGTTGGAGTGAGGGGTTTGTGGGTTTCCTGCCACGTGTGCGTAGCTTCTCCTGCCGGGGCGAGATCCTCGCGGCACCTCCTGGCCGGCCTGGTGTGCCTGAGCCGGCCGAGCGCCTCACTGTCAGTGCTCTGTGAGACGTCAGGAGGGCTGCGCCGCTGTGGAATAAAGGATCAAGGGAGGACACAGAGGTGGGGTGTGTGTTCTAGAAAGTTCCGTGCTGGGACTCTGCTATTTGCAAAGGTTCTCAAGACATTGCCTAAAAACACACAAATCTGGAGGTGGCATTGTGAAGACGCCAGCTGGGGACAGCGCCTGGGAAACCGAGGGACATCAGAACCTCTGTGGCACATTGGGCCAATCAGTGAAGACAGACGCTGTAAAGAAACGTCAGCCGGGGACAGCGTTGCCACTGCTGATGGGGCTACGGAAAACCATCCGGCGGAGACGCCCGGGGCCAGAGTTTCCGGGACCCCCAAAGCCTCAGGCTCAGCCTCTGTCACGGAGCTGAGTGGGCGGCGTGGCAGGTGGCTGCTGTGGGACCCCTGAGTACTTTCCTACAGCTCCGTTTATATCCACTTTCTTCACACCACAGCGGCCACTCCATGTTTCACTGAGTGTGATATCTGGGGGCAGTTTTAGGTTGACAGAGACACAGCAGGCTGGCCCCGAGCCCCTCCCTCCCGGAGCACCCTCTCTGTCGCTCGTGGCCTGGGTCAGGTGCCGGGCGATCGTCGGGGTCAGTAGCCATGCTGGGGTGCTTGGTCATGGGCCCCGGGCCTCTCCCGATCCTGAGTCCCTCCTTGCGGCTTCCTGACCCCAGGCATCCACCAGGCTAAGGCGCTACCTGCAGATGAGGGCCGCCCAGGCCCAGCGTCCAGGACCAACGGCCACAGGCTCGCCGCAGAGTGAAGATGCCCCAGGCCAGCAAGCGACTAAGGGCTCGGGTCCAGGCCACATGCCTCGAGGAGGGGAGTGGAGGCCAGGTTCTGAGCTGCTCCTTGGAGGGCGAAAGGCAGTGGGGGCAGCGCCACACCGACCATCCCCTGGGGACAGGCATCACCCACCTGCGGCAGTGTTGTCACCCAGCACGTGGCTCCCCGGGGGCTGGGCGTGGTGTCCGTGTGTCACTGCACCACTCTCCCTGCCCCGCCTGCACACGCAGGGTCGACTCTCCCTGGGGTTGTTCTCCTGCCCCTTGCCAGGCCTCTCGCAGTGGACGCGTGCGTGGCTTTTGTGGCCGCCGCCTGGCTCCGTCCTCGGCTCTTGAAATCCTGCTCTCTGAAGCCTGCGTGTCTCTCTCACGGGTCCGTAGAGGGACCCGTCACACCCACGTCTCCTGGGCCCTCGACCCGTGCTGCCAGCGAGGATGGGCACGAGGCCCAGTGCATGGTTGGGGAGATCTGCGGGCCTCCCGCAGAAGTGCGCCTGCTGGGCATTCGGACAAGTGACACAGAAAGAGGAGGGCACTCTCCCGCCGGCTCCGCGGGGGCGCTGCAGCCCCCAGGAACTGGCCGTGCAGGGGGAGAAAGTCCCTCTTGTTCTGTGCAGTGTCAGCTGTTCCTTGCCGTCACCGCAGCTGCCGTCGGCAGGTGCTGCCGAGGAAGGCTGCAGGAACATCCGGGCCCTGTGTGGTGTCTGTCCAGGCACGCGGGCAAGCGGCTGCAGCACTGCAAGCTCGGGGGGAGGTCATCCTCACACCACAGCCACGCCCCTTCGCCGACCTGGGGCGCGTGGTGGATTCGCAGGTTTCTTCTTTTCTCTCCGGCCCCGATCTGCCCAGGATAAGGCAGGCCCGCATCCCATCTGCAGCTTTGCTGCTGGCGCACGGCAGACACTCTGGAGCAAGTCCCTGGTCCAGCCACGGCCCCGCCTCCTCGCCCCGTGTCCTGTCCACGTGCACGGCCACTTCCTCTTCTCCAACCACTGCTCCTGCTTCCTCTCCAGGATCACCCAGTTCACAAACGTCCCTGCCCCCACCTCCCCCGCCCCCGCCATCCAGACCTGCCCCCTCCTGCCACTCACTCTGCTCTGGCCCCCTTGTCCTAGCCCGTCAGACTCCCCCTTCCCACCGAGCGGGTTAAGTTCTAACGGCTCCGTGGGACTCCACCTCCTCCTCTCCCTCTCCAGCCCCACCTCTCACTGCAGCAAGAAATCTGCTGACGCCAGGCCTGCCTGTGTGCACGCCTCCAGGCGGTGTGCTGGCTGCTAACGACGTCCCGTGTCCACCTGCGCGTCCCTCGGCCTCTCCACTCCCAGCCAGCAGAGAGAAGAAGCCCACATCCCTGCATAGCTGACGCACCGTCCCGTCGCCCCCACACAGAAACAGCCCGAGCGTCTACACGGGGTGGACAGACCCCCGGCTGTGTAGACCTCACAGCGGGCATCTTCTGGGGCGGGCGCCGTGCTGCAGGGGGTGAAGCTGCTCGCTGTGACGCCGGCATCCCGCATCGGAGCCCCAGTTCCAGTCCTGCCTCGCTGCGCCTGATCCAGCTCTCTGCTGAGGAGCCTGGGGAGGCAACGGATGATGGCCCAAGCGCTTGAGTCCCTGATACTCCAGTGGGGCACAGAGATGTGCCTGGCGCGGGGGAGTGGATCAGCAGATGGAATCTCTCTCTCTCTCTCTCTCTCTTCACCCTCTCTCTGTCACTCTACCTTTCAAATAAATAAATATTAAGAGAACAAAAAACAAAGACCACTGGGACCCTGCTCTGCCTCCTCGTCTCCTCTGGGAATCTCTCCTACCTGAGCCCCAAGACCCTGGCCTGGTGCGGCCGCCCTGAGCCCCCAGCAGCCGTGTGCTGTGAGCCCCACTGCCTGCCTGCGCCCGGGAGCCTGTGGCCCTCTCTCCGACGCCCAGCACACTCCCTGTGTGAGCGAATGCGGTGACCAACCTCTGCGGGTCCGTTCGCAGGACAAGGACAAGCCTTGGGGGGTGTCACCACGCGTGACCCCCTGGCCTCTCTGCTGACACCAGTCTGGGTTGGCTTTCCAGGAGTGTGGGCCTGGAGGTGCCAGCAGCTCCCCATGGCTGCCGTGCCATCAGCTTGGGCCCTCCACGTGGACTGCGGAGCCTTGTGCAGACCACTGGCTCCCAAGGCAGATCCCAGGAAGGCTCAAGTCTGCAGAGTGGACACTGGGCAGCCGGGACACAGGGCTCTGTGGGAGGCCAAGTCGGGAACCGCCGCTCAGTGAGATTGGGGAGACACACGGAGAGCAGCCTGCGCTCACCTGCTCCTGGTGGGGCCTGGGGGAAGCACCTGGCGGGACCCTTAGCAGGAAGAGGAGGAGGGTGGGGGAGGGTGGCAGAGGGCGGCCCCTGTCCTGCTGAGATGAGTGTCACTCACACAAGGGGCGCTTGAGGCAGGCAGGGCTGCTCCTTAAGCTTCCGAGTTTCTCTAATGTGACCCTTAATATAAAGTTTTTAAATTTTTCATGAAGAAAAACATAAAAAATTTAAATTAAAGCCATTAAGAGTGACCTGATAAACAAACTCTGGGCGCGCCGGCCCCGTGCAGGGCCCGCGCACGTCTCGGCCCCAGGGTCTGGGTTCACCGGCCTGGGCAGCCCTGGCTCCAATTAGGGGGGACGCGGCCTGGGGAGCGGAGGCAGGAGGCAGCGGGGTTCGTCCGGGAGCAGGTGTCAGGGCTGTCGTGGCCCGGCCGCGCGCTCTGGGCTGTATTAGCTTGAATGTTTTATGTTTGGCCTCATGAAAAATTAAAGCTGAATGTTCCTACCCTTTAGCCACGCTCTCCGTCGCAGGGGTTGATAGAGAAGCAGGTCCGGGAGTCGAGAGACACTCAGAATGAGCTGCAGGCGTGTGAGACGCCGAGGCAGGGCGGCTGTGTCCCCCGCGCCGGGGCCCCCGAGGCAGCCGCCGGCCCCAGTGCAGGCGCTGGCCACGTCCCCTCCGACAAGGATCCCGTCCGGCCCCGCGCTCCTGGAGCCCCTCAGCCGAAGTTTCTGGGTTCTTCCTGGTGGGCTTCGCTGGACGCGTCCCCACGGGGCCTGCGGGTGACCGCGGCTCAGCATGTGTCATTTTCCCACGGGGACAACGGAGCCGTTGCCCAGTGTAGAAGGCAGCACAGCAGCCCCCGCCCACAGATGCCAGGCTCTGGGCTCTGGGACCCGTCACTGTATCTCCCCACGTGGCAGAAGGGACTTTGCAGACGGGGTGCAGAGAAGAACCTTGGGAAGAGGCCAGCGTCTGGCCCCTGGGTCCAGGCTCCTCCCAGGAGGGCAGCAGGGGTCAGAGTTGGTGGTGCAGCTGCCATCACCGGCCGCGAGGCAGACGGGGCTATGTGGCAGCTGTGGCTACTGGGGGAGGGGAGGACAGGGACTCTCCCCGGGTGTCTGCTTCGCCCTGGGTTGGGCCCCGGGCCTGCAGAGCTGTGAGCCTTTGTCCTGCACTTGTGGTGGTCAGTTCCAGTTTGCCCCATCAGGAAGCTAAGGAACGCACAGTACCCACAGGCGCTAAGAGTGGATGGAGTGCCCCCGCGTGGGGATGTTTCTTACAGGGCTGTCACTGCTGGGAGAAACGGGGCTGACGGTTCCTCCAGACTCCGAGGTGAGCCCCGGCACACCCGTTGACAGCTCTGTGGGGTTACGGATAATGCGGGTGTGCAGGCTTTGGGGAGGTGGTCAGTGGGGTTTGGGAGGAGAACGGCTGGGTCGGTCACTCCCTCCAGCCCCTCTGTCTGTCACACCTTTGCACGCAACCCCCCCAGCTCCCAGGGTGGACCCCTCGGGCTTCACCCACCCGCCCGGCCGTGGGGTTGGCCGCCCAGTGGGCCTCAGGCCTGCTGCGTTTTCCCTGGAGCAGCTGCTGCCTCGGCTCTTTCCCCTGGGCAGGCTGGGCTCTGGGGACAGCGCTGGAGCTGCTGCTGTCCCCCGCGTGACGACACCTGGAGGTGCAGCTGCTGCTGAGGGGCCCAGGGCTGGGGACGGGCAGGTGGCCTCGGCCTGCGACTGTCAGACCCGTGTGAGCCGGCACCGATGCTTCTCGGGGGCCCGTGTGGGGTGCGGTTGCTGTCAGGGGCACATGCAGAGCTCTGGCCTGCACAAGGCGTTGTCACCGGGGTCCTGTCTGCCGTCTGCCCTGCCCCTGGTCCACACGGCTCAGGTCCCGAGTCCTGCCTCAGTGGCACTCCAGGAATGGAATGTCCTCGCTCAGGGAGGACCTGCTGGCTCGCAGTACTCACAGGCACAGAAAAAGGTGCACCCGGGACCCCGGGAGCCCGAGTCCCACCACCGAGCAGCCACCGACGCCCCAACTGTGTTGTCCGCCAGCCCCCGTCATCTCCATGTCCCCCTTCGCCTCTGTCCACGCCACTCCTGATGTCCCGGTCACGATGCCGTCCACGCGTGCATGTCCAGTTCAGATTCCATCACGCCCGCCAGGCGCAGGGAACTCGTGGCCTTTGTCCTGAGTTGGCTCCTTGACTGATCACCCACTGCGCTCCGCTGGCCTTGGCTCGTTGATCGCTTCAGCAAACGGGGAACTGCAAGCCCGGGAGGAAGTGGCCCTGAGCCACTCTGAAGCTCCGGCTTCAGAGCCTGGATGGTCACCGGAATTCGGTAATTGGCTGCGGACGGAGGCCTGCATGTCAGGAAAGCCTGCCCCCTGTGGTGTGAGGCTGCCACAGCAACTCTGCACACGGGTGCCGGGCAGCTGGTGCTGAGGCTGGGACCCCTGCTCAAGCCCACAGCGCCCCCATGTAGGACTTGGGCTGGTCCATTCCAAAATTATCCTTCCCACCATGCAATCTGTCTCTGGTGCTCCCTGCAGCTCAGTGGGCATCCACCACTGCCTTGCGTCAGACCTGTATTCTAATCTGTAGAATGGGTATCACAACACCCCTGCGGCCCAGGACCAGGGCCGTGCTCTCGCTGGGGCCTGGTAGGGAAGACCCCGGGGCCAGCACAGAGTGGGCTCTCAGAGCACTGCACTCTGCCTCCCCGAGCTCCCAAGGGAGAGGGATGATGCCCCATTGGCTCCTGCAGTTCCCTGTGGACGTGAATTGGGCCACAGCAGGGCTTCATGCCAATCTGAAAACCCACTCTGTACCAACCAACTGCAGCCTCTGTCAGATGCAGATAAAGTCCAGCAGGGCCCTGGAGCCGGAGGACAGGTGCGGGGCCCCACCGGGACAGCAGGTGCAGCCTCTGAGGCTAACCAGACAGACGGGCTCCTGGGAGGAGCAGGCTCCTCCCAGAGGGGCCGTACGTGCCCCCCGCAGTGTGGGGGCTTCCCCCAAGGTGTCCAGATGGCGTTCCGGAGGGGAAGTGTCTGAACATGAAGACCTGGCTGGCGGCAGGATGCTGGATCGGAGGTGTCATACAACACGCGAGCATGTTGTCACGGAAACAGCTCGGTTGAGACAAGCTTCCCTCCATTCCTGGAGGGACGAGGGCCTCCAGGGATCTGCGGAGATGAGACAGTGGACACACAGAGGGACAGTGGGCGCGCAGAGGGACGGTGGGTGCACAGAGGGAAGGTGGGCGCGCAGAGGGACGGTGGGCACACAGAGAGACGGTGGGTGCACAGAGGGACGGTGGGTACACAGAGGGACGGTGGGAGCACAGAGGGACGGTGGGTACACAGAGGGACGGTGGGAGCACAGAGGGATGGTAGGCGCACAGAGGGACGGTGGGAGCACAGAGGGACGGTGGGAGCACAGAGGGACGGTGGGAGCACAGAGGGATGGTGGGCACGCAGAGGGACGGTGGGAACACAGAGGGACGGTGGGAGCACAGAGGGACGGTGGGAGCACAGAGGGACGGTGGGCGCACAGAGGGACGGTGGGAGCACAGAGGGACGGTGGGAGCACAGAGGGACGGTGGGAGCACAGAGGGACGGTGGGCACACAGAGGGACGGTGGGCATGCAGAGGGACGGTGGGAGCACAGAGGGACGGTGGGCACCAAGTGTGGTTTCCCTTTCTCACGTGGGGGCGAGAAGAGACAGAAGGTAAGGGGGAGAGGGTGCTGAAAGAGCCAGGCGGAGCCCTGACTCCGGTCCTGCTGCCCCCGCACCTGTGCCCGTGCAGGGGGTAGGGAGGAGGTGGCTTCTCCCTCGTTAAAGACTGCTAAGCAGGGTGGACGAGTGTTGCAGTAAGACGCTGTGTGGGACGCCCGCTTCCCGTCAGAGTGCCTGGTTCAAGAACCGGCTCTGCTCCCCACCCCAGCTTCCTGCCAACGCACCCCTGGGAGACGGCAGGCGGCGGCTCGAGTGCCTGGGTCTCTGCCACCCACGTCGGGGACCCACATTGAGTTCCAGGTTCCTGGCTTCTCCCTGGCCCAGCCCCGGCAGTTTTGGGCCTTTGGGGAGTAACTTAGTTGGAAGATCCTTCTCTGTCCTCCGTCTCTGTCTCTGTCCTCCGTCTCCGTCTCTGTCCTCCGTCTCCGTCTCTGTCCTCTGTCTCTCTCTCCCTTTTGAACAGAGATTTTGAAACGAGGGGGAAGATCGTCGAGCAGATGGGTCAGGAGCGAGAGATGACTGCAGGCCCGCGTGCCGACTTCTGCGGGAGAACGGCTTCCCCCACAGCCGCTGTGGTCACGGCAGGGGCTGACAGAACAAACCGGAGTTCTCCCTGGAGTTCTCCTCCTGAGGGGCCACATGAACTTGACGTAGTTACTGAACAAGGGTAAAACGGCACACGGCTGTCCAGCACTGCTTTATAATTTGGGGCTTTAGCTGACTGACACGGACCGTCTCCCGACTGGGCGGGATTCTACTGCACGTACACTCTCTTTAATTCTGCAATTGTCAACACGCAGCAGCGGCAGCCGGGAGAGCGGTGGGAGTTGACCGAGGGGCAGACGAACTTGCGCTTCTCTGGGAGTTTCAGGGAGGAGACGAGGACCAAGGAGGAAGCAGAGAGGATTCCCGGGGTCCCGCCTGTCACCCGCTTGCTTTGTGGGCTGTGAGCCTGATCTGCTCCCCCAAGGCCTGCTGCTGGCTGTGTTCCAAGCAGCAGACGCTGAGATGGGCTGGGGTCTGCACACAGATGACCGTGGAGGCGTCTGTGGGCCACCCTCGGTAAGGGGGGAGTTGGCCCTGGGGCAAGGTCTGGTCAGCAGCCCAGCTTCGGCCGTCACTGAGCTCCGGAGTGAACCTGGCCCGTGGTAGCTGCTGCATCCGCCCTCCAAAGAGGCTGAGCGTGGGGCAGTGACCAGGGACAACTCAGGAGCCTGGAGTCGGGGTCACAGGTCCTTGGCAGCATCTCTCGGTGGTCCTGCCGGGCAGGAGCCGTCCGGGATGGTTTTCAACGCTCGCCAGGGTGAGGAGGTTTGATGGATGAGCTGGCAGGTGTGACCCCCGGGGAGAATGAAGCCAGAGGTGCCGCCTCCACCGTGAGGTCCCCTCCTGTCTGTGAGTGGTGCCTGGCCGGGCAGGACACGCTTTGCAAACCCGTGTGGACTGCATGAGGGTCTGGAGACCCCTTGCTCCCCAGCTCAGCGAGGGTGGAGGGTTGCATGTCAGTGGAAGCTTCCACTCTCCCCACACCAGGGCCACAAGCACATATATAATTTAAAAACTAGATATTTTCGACAATTATAAGTTCCCCAAACAAGAGGCATTTTTGGGCAAAAGTCAAATGCATCCAGGTGGTCATTAAAATCTTGCTTCTGTTGACATCGCCCTCAGCTCCGACTCCACATTCGCTTTTCTTAGGAGTCAATGAGGCCTCCCGGGAGAAGGGCCCCTCCCCCGCAAAAGCAGGTGGAAGCAGTTTTTCCAGCAAAGAAATAAAGAACGAGGAGAAAAAAGAAACAGGTTTCAGTTTTGCTGTTTGTTTTGGAATCAAAGCTGGGCCAGGATCCCGCTGAGATGAACATGACTCCAAGCTGGGGGGCAGGACCGGGGTCCCCACAGCTGCACTGACACGGTCCTCACCAAGGCAGGTCGCTCTCCAGCCACCGAAGGCATGGGCAGTGTCATCCAGACCATCAGACAGGCACTCGCGTGCGATCTCATTATTACAAAAGGAATTCAGATCCTTGTGGCGTGTTTTGAAATGCCTCGCGGAGATAACAGAACCGACAGGCTGAGAGGTCTTGTTTCAGCGGAAGCTGAAGGAGGCAGGGATCTTCCGGGACGCACCGAGAGCCGGGTCTGCCGGAACATCAGCGCCGTCGTGACACCGAGACACGGCGGCACAGCTCCCCGGGTAGAATAAGTGACTGACTGCTCGTTAAACTCCCCCATGCACAATTTTTATTTCTTTCAAGTCGATTTCCAACCCACGCACCTGACTTTCCTAAACCCCCCTGAAAATGTCTATAAAACAGAAAGTTGAACTCATTTGCCACGTAGAGAGCCGAGACCCACCTTAAACACTGAGTGAAATCCAAGGGCAGTGCCCTCATGGACCTGGGGATGTCCCTGGTGTGGCTGGCGGGTGAGCGGTGACCTTGAGCCTCGTTTTGTGGCTGGTGGGTGAGCAGTGACTTGGGCTGTGTTTTGTGGCTGGCGGGTGAGCGGTGACCTTGGGCTGTGTTTTCTGGCTGACAGGGTGGGTGGCGACCTTGGACCTGGTTTTGTGTGTGGCTGACAGGGTAAGCAGTGACCTTGAGCCTCGTTTTGTGGCTGGTGGGTGAGCAGTGACTTGGGCTGTGTTTTCTGGCTGACAGGGTGGGTGGCGACCTTGGGCCTGGTTTTGTGTGTGGCTGACAGGGTAAGCAGTGACCTTGGGCCTGGTTTTGTGGCTGGTGGGTGAGCAGTGACCTTGGGCTGTGTTTTCTGGCTGACAGGGTGGGTGGCGACCTTGGACCTGGTTTTGTGTGTGGCTGGCGGGGTGAGAGGCCACGGTGGGGCTGTTTGGGGTGCAGGTGCAGAAAGGGGCCCATCCATCTTTCCATCGGAGCTGCATCTCCAGTGCACCTGGGAGCCTCGCAGGCCTGCAGGAGCCCAGCTGTGAAGGCGGACATCAGTGAGGTGTCCACATGGCAGGCCGCCCCGACCTGTGCTCTGCTCACCCGGGTGTTTGGTATTAACCATTTTTGCTCAAAGTAGCCTCGCACTTTGCAAGCGGCTTTCCTGCACTCTCTGTCTACGGCGTCCCAGAAGTCTCTGGTGCATTATTGCTTTTAGCTGATGGGGCTGGGGCCAGCGTCGTCCTCACCAGGGCCAGTGAACAGCCGCTCAGCGTTTCTGGGCTTGGACCTCCTCGTCTGTGAAAACACAGGGCAGCGCCCACATCACTGGGTTTCCGCCTGCAGGTGGCTTGGTGCCGTGCCTGGCACACGGGGAGTGCTCGGCGCTGACAGCAGGTGGAACCTGCACCTGGTGCTGGGTCTGCTGCTCTCAGGATTCTACAGCTCTGCATAGGAACTCCCCATGGCGCCTCTCGTGCCGTGGTCGTGGGCACAGTGGTGACGTCTACGTCCACATTGCAGTGCCCGATCCGAGTTCACTGCTCTGCTTCTGATCCAGCTTCCTGCTGAAGTGTGGCACGGCACAGGGCAGCGGTGGCTCAAGTCCCTGGGCTCCTGCCACCCACATGGGAGACCTGGGCCGGGTTCTGGGCCCCTGGCCCCGGCCTGGCTGTGTGGGCCTTTGGGGAGTGACCCAGCAGATGGACAATCACTCTCCACCTGTCCCTCTGCACTTCTCTGCCTTTCAGATGCAATAAAAACAAGTGAAAATTAGCAACTGAAGTGATTACATTGGATCGCATTTTTATGTGTTGTTCCCAAGAAGCTCAGTTTATTACATCTTCATCATCGGCATTTGACACAAATTCCCTGCTTGCACAGGAGGAGATCAGACCAGCGACGCATGCTACGAATGTGTGCAAGCTCTGTTCTCAGTTCGACAGGTGGGTATCCCCAGGGTGGCCCGGTCACGAGGACGGCCAGGCAAGCGGGAGAGAGGCCCCAGACGGAAGTCACCACCGCCTTCCAGGCTGCAGGACCAGGGCCAGTCACTCGGACATGCACGCACACGCGTGCACAACACACATGCCTGCACACACGTCCAGGTTCACACATGTCCACTTTCTACAACCTTAATGACTGCCGTAACTTGAAAGGTGATTTTCTAATCAACCACTCACCGTAGAAAGGGAAGGCACAAGGCTGCCAAGGGGGCGCATCGTGCACACGGCTCTCTAAGGTCGTCCCTGCTCCTCAGGCCTCTGCTCGGAGCTCCGGCCCGGGCCGCTCCCGCCCTGGTGGCACCTGCACAGCTCAGCTGCAGCCTCCGTGGGCTCTGCTGTTCTCAGCCTTTGCTCCTCTTTCAGACACAGCCCTCCCTGCTCTCCCTGGGGAGGGTGAGGGTCACGCCCACCCCATGCCCGCCTCACGCCTTGGCAGGTGCGCCTCCCTCTGCCTGAGCCCTCCTCCTGCATGGCTTTGCGCGGCTGGCTCAGCCCCAGCGCCCCGTCCTCGGCTCCATCCTCCCCGGGCTGCCTGTGGCGTGCGCCTTCCCTCAGCTCCGTCCACCTGAAGTTGCAACGCCTCCGTGTTGGTGCCGCCAGCACCGCCTCTCGTGTTTCTCACCGACCCCGTGGCAACTCCTCTGGTCTGGCTGCTGCTCCTGTTGTCAGGGCAGCACCTGGCTCCCAGCAGGTGCATGTCACCGTGCATGGCATTGAGTGACACCTGCCTCTGGTGCTGTGAATCCCTGGGGTGCAGACGGAGGGCGCCAGTCTGGTTTTTGTCCTCGTGTTGCCACAGAGCCCAAGAAACGCTTTTGAAAAAGATTTACTTACTTGAAAAGCAGAGTTACAGAAAGTTCCCACCCACTGGTTCACTCCCCAAATGGCTGCAACAGCCAGAACTGGGCCAGGCTGAAGTCAGCAGCCAGGAGCTTCTTCTGGGTCTCCCACGTGGGTGCAGGGGCCCAAGCACTTGGGCTGTCTTCTACTGCTTTCCCAGGTGCATTAGCAGGGAGCTGGATCAGAAGTGGAGCAGCCGGGACTCGAGCCAGAGCCCATAGGGGATGCCGGCATGGCAGGTGGCAGCTTTACCTGCTACACCACAGGGTGGCCCTGGCCAAGAAACTGGGGACACACAATGACTGCCTGAGAGAGTGGAGTGGGGCGGGGCCCGGTCCTGACGGAGGGCTCGTTCTCCAGTTCTCTCTAAACTCACACTTCCGTGGTCTTCTGTAGTTTCCTACCACGAGCGCAGTCATTTACGTGTTCCGTTCTTTAAAATGGCTCAGTTTTAAAACTAAAATCAGGCTATTTAGTGACCAATCACTATTGTAATTGGAAGACCAATATCATGCATTGTGAATAGTCGTATCCCCTGAAACCAACTAAAACCCAGCACGTGACTCAGCCCCCGCTGCGTGGTGCAGGCTCTCGGCTGGAGGCCGGCCTGGGATGTTGCACTGCGGCTTTGCAAGGCGCTGCTGTGGGGGACACCGGACGGAGAGCACGGTCCCCCCTTAGTTCTTCCAGCCGCAGGCTTCACTGACGCTGAGAGGTCAGCAGGTGCAGCCACGGGAGCACCACACGGCCCCCTCAGGGCGAGCACAGCCCCGGGACGGGGAAGCGGGCTCCTTGCACCCGCAGCCCGTGGGTTTTCGTGTTATTTCTGCGCACCATTTTGGAATGCACAGGGGGGCGTGACCCACACCTCGGGGACCGCAGGTGCAGGGCGACGCGAGCTGCCGATGGAGCAGGCGGGCGTCAGGTCCTCTGAGGTCATCTCGGCCCTGGCGCTGACAGCCGCCGACAGGGCACAGCCCGGCAGGCACCCAGCACCCAGCAAGGCTGCGGAGCCCTGGGAGGTTGCTGGTGGAGCTGGGGCTTGGGGAATTGCCCGGGGATTTCTCCAGTTGAACAAACTTACTCTCCCCCCGGGGGCTGTTCCTCCTGTTTCCACAGCCCTGTAAACTGGCCGGCCACACGAAGACTTGTACACAAATCCCCACGGCTTCGGTCAGAATCGCATCGCTGGACAGGAAGACGTCTGGCCGCAGTTAACGGCGCGTTCATCCAATGGCTCCTCAGCCGTGGGAAGAAGAGCCTGGGGTGAAAGGTCAAGAGCACCAGTGAGACCAGGGCCTTCGGTGAGGTGGGAGAAGCTGGACCCCAGAGAATCATTCTGTGTGGCTCCTCTCCCCGTCTCGCCAAGTTCTAGACCAGGGAGGCCAACCTGGGGGGCTCACGGCTGATCAGTGGTCGCTGGGGCTCAGAGGGGCGGGTCCTGGCTTCGGAGGGCATGAGAGGCATCTGGAGAGAGGAACATCTCTGGTCCTTTTTTTTTTTAGGATTTGGTTATTTATTTGAATGTCAGAGTCAGAGAAAGGGGGAGAGACAGATCTTTGATCGCTGGTTCACTCCCCTGATGGCTACAACAACTGGGGCTGGGCCAGGCTGAAGCCAGGAGCCGGGAGCTTCATCTGGGTTTCCCACGTGAGCACAAGGGCCCAAGTACTTGGGCCACCCTCTGCTGTTTTCCCTGGCTGTCAGCAGGGAGCTGGATCGGAAGTGGAGCAGCCAAGACACGAACTGGTGCCCACAGGGGATGTGCTATCACGGGCCATGGGCTTTACCCACTACATCACAACGCCAGCCTCTACCTGAGGCCTCTGTGGGGGCAGTGGGGCACTGCAGTACAGTCGTCACTTCTCAAGGAGTGAGACCCATGCGCTTTATTTTATGCAAAGGACTCAACCCATGCGGCTCTTCCATGGCATCGTACGCTCTCCAACTGAAGTCACCCCGGCCTGCAGGCTGCACGTGGTCGGTCCCCAGAGCCCTGCAGGCGCTCCCCTGCCCTCCGGTCTCCTCAGAAGACGGTGGTGCTAAAGCAGCCACCAGCCCCCCACCCCCGTGTTAAAATCTCCATCTCCTGATTGATAGGCTCTGTCTGTGGGTTCTCAGGTCACGTTGGGTCTGCGGCTCCATTGTTCTGCAGGCTGCATGACCGTGACCCCATCTGGCTCATCACTGCGACCCTGTGTGTCCCCGACATCTGACCCACATGCAGCTGTCCCTCCACACCGGCTGCTGGGTTCAAGGATGAGTGGCTGTGACCAGGTGAGAAGAGGTAGGATGTTTCTCTGGCCAGAATCAGGCTCCCTACCACTAGACAATCTAAGGGACCTGGTCTGAGATTGGGAGGCGGGAGACGAGCAGTCAGAGAAACGGAGGAATGGAAGCTTCCCTGAGCGGCAAGTCCCGGGCTCGCCCTGCCACTGGGCTGGGGATGGCAGACGTTGCAGAATGAAGCACAGAAGACCTGCACCGGCATTCCGTGGGGCCTGGGAGACTGGCCTGACCACGACTCCTCCCCCTGACCCGAGTGGCGCAGACGTGGATGGGGGAGCAGGCCCAGGTGGGCTCAGGCAGCCGCTGGGATTCCAGTGTCCCCAGTGTCCTCTGTACTGGGGTCCCCATGTGTCCTGGGAGGAGCCATGAGAGGCAGAGGGGACCCCAGCTTCAGACCTCAGGGCTGAGAGGGGCAGCAATGCTCACAAGATCCGGTGAAACCCCCAGTGAGACGCGGTCTGGGGGGAACGGGCCCTGCACCAACCGAGAGGCAGCTCCCGGCTCCCACGGAAACGTGGCTTTGCCACAGAAGCTGAGTCGGCTAAGCACA
Organism: Oryctolagus cuniculus; assembly: GCF_964237555.1. NCBI lineage: Eukaryota > Metazoa > Chordata > Mammalia > Lagomorpha > Leporidae > Oryctolagus > Oryctolagus cuniculus. Next base: position 2,003,047 of record NC_091442.1, read on the forward strand.
CTTCCTGAGGACGGGACCCAGCCTGCTGCCTCCTTCCTTGTTTAACCTCAGCAGAAGAAAGAGGGTCCAAGAAACCCACTTGGGAAAGTTCTAGAAGAGTGAGAGGCAGGGGCGACTTGCTTCTCCCATGAGTGCACTGAGTCATGCTTCATTCATTCACCGAGTGCACTGAGTCATGCTTCATTCATTCACCGAGTGCACTGAGTCATGCTTCATTCATTCACCCACTGGATGCTCTCTGAGCGCCGAGTCACCGGGCCCCTTTCTGAGGAGAGGGGCGGCCACCTGGCTCTGGACCCCTTGCTGGACACCAGGGGACGTCGTGCCCCCGTCCCCTTCCTGCAGAACACACAGCTAAGAAACGCAGGTTCTCCGCTGAGCTGCTCCTAAGGTGAACCCACTCTATTTATGCTTGTTCTTTTCGGATAAAGCCTGTTTCCCGAGTCAATTCTGTGCAGAGCTGAGCTGTGAGAGCAGGGGGCAGCTCCGTCTGGCTGGGCGAGGGCGTGCGTTCACGGGATCCGCAGGTGGTGAGGTGGGGAGACAGCAGCTTACGGAGCCCCCGTGTGCTCTGCCTGGGACCTCCTGTGTGCTCCCACCCACCCGGCCCCCACTGTGCAGGGTAGCAGGGTGCAGGAAACCAGACCTCGGCTTGCAAATAACTCCCTGAACGAGCGGCAAACTGCGGACCCGCCGGCCCACGGGGGCACAGAGCTGTGTCCTTTCAGCTTCGCATCCCTGGTGTTTGTTTCTCTGGGGTCTTTTGTTGGTTGCTGGGACGACTGCTGGACGTTGGCTCACTCCAGCCAGCATCAATGCCTTCTACACCCGCTCTCCAGCGCTCCAGAGCCTCCACGGGAAAATCCACGTTTCCCAGACGCTCCAGCAGCTGGTGTTGCCGGCGACGTTGGTGCTGGCCACGGGGGGTGACGTGGGTGCTGCCCACACGTGTCCTGTTGCTGTCTCCAGAGCCAGGAAGGCAGAGAAGAGTGAGGGGAGGGTGGTGTGGGCACAGCTGTGGATGCGCCGTGGTGGCGGAGTGGCTGGGCCCCGTGTCTGGTTAACCGTGAGCGCCAGGGCAGCAGGGAGGCCACCCAGCCCGTGGCATGTCTGTCGTCCTGGCTTGACTCCCTGCAAGTGCTGCCACCTCCTAAGGTTCTAGAACAAATTCATTTCTGCTTGCAGCGAAAAACTCCGCTGGGAGGGTTTCCAAAACCAGGGATGTGGCTCCCGGAACACTGAGCGGCTCTCAAAGCCAGACGGAGCCTTCACAGGCGAGGGCCCCGGGGCCTCCCGCTGGGGAGCTGAGCGCTGGCCTGGCTCAGCGTTCCGTTCCGTTCCCTGCCGGGTTTCCACGGCCTCCACACTTGGGTCTGAGCCCACGACGCTGAGATTTGCAGTAACTGGGGGCACCCCCTCCCCGCCTGAGCCGTCTACTGTTTTCTTTCTGGACTAAAACCCTTAGTGCTCTCTGAACGAGGCAATTATTACTATTTATTTTTTAAAAAATAGATTTGTCATTTTGTCCTTGTGTTCACACCATATAAACTCAAACCAGAAATTGAAAGAGATGGGGAGAATGAGAGAAAGATGGATTGGGAATTTTGAAATACAGGGAAACGTAGTTTTTCCTCTTGATGGGAAACGCCGTCTGCGGTCGTGGCTATTAACACGCCATTTGTATCCCAGAAGGACATCCCATTAGCAGGAAGCCATCCGTCAGCCTTCGCTGCGGTGACCGCTCTGTCAGCCCAGCCCTCGCCCGGCGGCTGAGCGAGCGGGGCGGGAGCCAGCGTCCCCCGTGCCCGCGCAGATTAACCTCCGTATTGACCAGCGGCTTCCGCACTAATGACTCCCGCCCGTTAATTATGTGTGTGACTTCATCAGCGTCCGCGCTGGGGCTCTGTGATGAAGTGAGCCAGGCAGGCTCGAGCCGCGGGGGGACCAGGAGTTTCACGGTGGTTTCTCTGTGGCTCCTCCCCCCTGCTTTGCATTCTTGACCCCATCTGCACACTCGGGGGGCGGCGGTGAACTCCAGGATGCGCGTCTCAGCCGGGGCGGTCGCTCAGCCTCTAGCTCCAGCAGCCGTCTGCCGGGGATGCTTGTCTGCCCTCTGCAGCCCCCTCAGTGGGCTCTGGACAGGAACGCCACAGCCGTCGGGGGCCACTTAGCACAGCCCTGAGGGTCCCACCCCAGCCTCTCCCTCCCTAACCAGGCCACGTGCTCTGTGGAGCGCGGGCTGCTTGCCCTCTGCCTTCTCCGTGCCAGGGGGACCGGCTGCCCGGCAGGACCTCACTGAGCGCCGGTTAACCTGACGGACGCAGGCCTTGGTATGCACCTGCCCTGGGCTGGCCCTCTCTGCGGATGGCGGTGGGGAGCCCACTGGGGGGTTTGCCCTCACCTGGGCAGCTGTGGCTTTGCCCGTGCTGTGGGGAGGTGGGGCAGCTCCCAGGCTCCCGCCGGCCGTAGGGCTCTCTCACGGGACTCACCTGCTGTTCCTGGCCCATTGCTCGTTTCCCCACTGCTGTGTCTGTGTCACCAGCCTGTGGACTGGTTCTTGCTCTGGACTGGGTGAACGTTCCTTCTCCGACACGAGCGTTTGCTTGCTTTTACTCACTTGTGTGTATTTTCATTGCAGATTGAGAAGCGAAAGAAGGAGAAGGCGTTGTGGGTCCTCCGCCTTGAAACAGGAATTTGGGCCAGCAAATGTCCCGAACGCTCAGCTGCTCCAGCGACCGGTCCACACCCACGAGGGACGCAGGGCCGCTTCTGTGTGCACTCGGCGGTTCAGAGGGAGGGGGCTCCTCTGGCGGCGTGCGAGCGGCTGCATTGGCTCTTTTTCCACTTTTATTTGAACGGGGTCGTGTGGGAAGGGGCTGCGTGGGGTCCTCAGGGCGTGACTGACCGTGGGTGGAGGGGGCAGCCAGGCCCTCCACACCTGTCTCTGCCTCGCCTCTCGTCATCGAGTGACCCCCACTCAGCTGCCCTCTCCAAGGCTCAGCCGCTGCTCCCTGGCAGTGGAAGGGCGTGGATGAGATGACCGGCAGGGGCCACACCAGCGGGGAGGTCCTGTGGCCCTGGTGTGGGTTTCTGGATGACCTCGGGATACGGGAGAGCAGCAGCTGGAAACGCGGTGGAGCAGCTGTGCCCGGGGTGTGGGGCGGCGTAGCAGAGCCCCGGGGCTGGCGTTCTCTCTCTGAGAGCTGCGTATCTTGCGTCTGCCCCTGTGTACGGGCAGTGAGATGCACAGCAGACAGCACCATCGTCAGCACACAGAGCAGGGAGGCAGGCTCCTGACACGTCTCTCCCGTGTGCATTTGAAAAAGTCTCAATTTGGTTTGATCTTGAATTAGTTTTGTTTTTCTGCTACGGATAAAGAAGCCACAGGTCGGGAGAGCTGACATATTACTAATTCAGCCACCCTTACGTGAGGAAAGTCCTCTGAAAACAAAATAAGGGAGTGAGTGATGAGAAGTAACTGGCGCTCAGGGCAAGTTCGATGAGTGGGAGACTGGGTGGAGGACCCAGCACGCACAGGCTGTGAATCCCTGAGCGTCTGGTCGCTTGGTCAAACAGCCAGGGAGGCACCGGCACGTTCAAGCCGAGCCTGGTTCCCAGCGAACCCGACAAGCAGGTCGCGGCCAGGGCGGGGGGGGGGGGGGCAGTCCGAGCTTCGCAAGCCACCACGCTCACCTGCCGCGCTTGTGGAAGACCAGCATCCGGGCAGCCGCCCTGGGAACCCCGCGCCCACTGGCATGGAGCCCGTCACTCTCCCTCAAACTTGCCCACACAGCGTCCTGGTCCTGTCCCTGTCCCGCCCACAGGGAGGGTCAACTAGACTGGGGGGTGGGACCTGTGCGTGAGGGTTGTCCAGGTTCCCTGGGTGACTCCCACATGCAGAGGAGTTTGAGAGCCACTGCTGTCAGCTCACCAAGTGTCCCAGGTGACTGTTGGGGTCGTCAATCAGACAGCAGGGCCGAGCTGGAGCACTGATAGGACAGACACGCTCACGCCCTTCTTCTGCACAGTCAGGAAGCTGCAGGTGAAACAAGGCAAACGTGCTTGAACTGGGCAGTGATGGTTCAAGACCGAGAACAAAGCCCCCAGGGGCAGCAGAAGCTGGAAACCGGGCCGACCTCTGTGCTTGCCAGCTTCTGGGCTGAGGGAGGATGCGGGTGATGGGCCCAGCTTCCTTTCTTGACCTCAAGTGGGGGTCACCTGGGGAGATTTTAACCCACACCAATGCCCAGCACCACTCCAGAAATACCCATTAGCTACCCGTCTGACGGGGCTCACCTGCCGGCATTCTGTGTAAGCTCCCCAAAGTGACGCCAACGTGCAAGGAGACGGATTGCGGATGTTGGGTCTCAATCCCCAAACTGAAGTCGGAAGCAGGCCAAGGATCCTGATGGTGGCAGCATTGTCAGCACTGCCCCATGCGGCCAGCGCAGCCAGACCAGGAGGGAGGAAGCCCCAGAGACTGGGGGTGCTCAGTGCTGAGTGCTTGGTGCTCAGTGCTCCTTCTTTGTAGGTGGTGCAACTCTCTCCACAGCAACCTAAAACAACTGACAGGAAACCCCGGGGACTAATAAGAACCTTGAACAACCCAGGTGGATACAAGAACAATAAAAATCTGTTGTATTCTTAAACATTGGAAGATACAATTAGGCTGTGTCATGTTTTAAAATGGTATTTACAACACCAACAACCTGCAAGGTAGTTAAGAATTCTTTCAACAAGAGAGGAGCAACTCATTTGTAGAGAAAATTCAAGCCCTTCTAGGAAGGAAATAAATGAACCATGAGGTGTACTATGTTCATGGACAAAATACTCAAACATTTTAATTCATTCAACAGCCACGATTTTAGCCACATTCAGGAGTCAGGTAGTAGTCTGAGGACAAATTTCTTTTTTAAAGAAGGTTTACTTATGTATTTGAAAGGCAGAGTTACAGGGAGAGAGAGAAAGAGACAGAGAGGTTTTCCATCTGCTGGTTCAATCCCCAAATGGCTGTATGAGCTAGGGTTAGGTCAGGCCTATGCCAGAGCCAAGAGCTTCTTCCAGGCCTCCCACATGGGTGGTAGGGGCCCGAAGAATTGGGCCATCTTCTGCTGCTTTCCCAGGAGCATTAGCAGGGAGCTGGATCATAAGCAGAACAGCCGGGACTCAAACTCAGGATTCTGGCACTGCCAGTGGCAGTTTTACCCACTATGCCACAGTGCCAGCTCTGGACAAATTTCCTACATAACAGAGCCTATCCTGCATAGTGTATGAGATGCTGATAAACCACATGGATAAACCAGTGAAGTGAAGGGAGGGAACCTGGGGCTGCAGAGGCGAGGGTTTGGTGTTTGACACAGGGCACACCCGGGAGATCTCTCTGATCATGATTCCCCATCATGCGGTATTTGAGCAGAGGCCAGAAGGGAGAAAGGGGGTTGCTGGAGGAGAAAGGGTTCAAGGCAGAGGTTAAAGCTGCATGCGTGCCCTGAGCCGGTGCCTTGGTAGCAGCTGACCCATGGCCGGACGTGGGGATGGTGGAAGTCAAACAGGAGAAGTAGGGGGGTCAGCTCAGGCTGAGCCTGCTGACTCTTGGAAGACATTTCCTTCTATTGGTCGTAAGATGCGTTTTCCAACAAGAGAGCAACACGGTCTGGCTTAAACTCTAACTGGAGTACTTGGCTTCTGCACTCTGCATTCCACAGTGGTGGAAATTGGGAAATTAAATCTGCGGTGGCTGCTGTAATCCACACGCATGCGTCCAGGGTGGTGGTGGCGCAGGAGGTGAGAATGGACCGAATTCTGAAATGGTGTAAAAGTGGGGTGGGCAGGCTCAGGGCGCATTTGCACATGAGTGTGAGTGAGAGGCTCCAGTCTACCCAAACACCGCTGCAGGTGTTGGCCAGAAACCGTGGGAGGAGCGGCTCCCTCCCGCCCGCAGTGGAGGCTGTGGACAGGTGCAGGGAGAGGGGAGGCCACGAGGAGATGGGCTCGGACTCGAGTTTCAGGGCTTTCTGAGTTGTCTCAAGGTTGGTTGCCCGTGAGATCTTGGAGCGCAGAGGGACATACTCGTGATTCAGGCTGAACGTGGACACTGGGACTCATCAGGGTGTGGGCGGTATTTGGGAAGGAGACCCCGAGAGGAACAGGGCAGCTTTTCCAGAGAGCAGCTCACAGCCAGCGGCATCAACTGTGAGAAATATGAATCCTTGGGCCCAATCCTGGACCACTGAATCAGAACCCTTGGGTGTGGACCTGCCACGGTTTGAAAAGCTCCCCCCACCCCCGGGGGGTTTGGAGGAGGCTGGGGTCTTTGAGGTTCCATGAGGATGGGGAACAAGCTAATGCCACGCACTGGAGCCGGAGACCTGCTAAGGCTTGGCAACAGGACATGCAGATAGGGAAGGGATGGACAGGAGAGCAAGCAGTGTAATTCTTGGAAGATGGACATGCCCCCAGGAGATGCACAGTCAATGGGACCCCAAAATCTCAGCCATTAACTGAGCCCGAAGTCATGGGGCTGCGTGAAGGGTCTCCAGTGGGGAGATCGTGTGGGGAGGGAACAGGTGCATTGGTAACCTTGGAGACGGGGGCTTCGTGCACGGGAAAGGGGCCGGGAAGGAGGGGCCTGGAGTGACTGCCTCCGAGATGAGGGGAGCCCGGAAGCAGGTTGAGACGCCTGCATCGCGCCCACAGGAGCAGCTCCGGCTGGAGTGCAGGCCTGCATGAAAAGCCGGCGTCCGAAAGGCACCCAGGGTTAGACCGTTATCTCCCTGGAAGGTAAGGAACTTTTAAGAGAAGAGATGGAGAACTGTGAACACAGCAAAATTTAAAATATTTGAATAACGAAAGCCAATTCCACAGGTTGGGAGAACAGCTTTTAACAGAACCCAGGAGCAAAGATTGAGGCCGAAAATTCCCAGAGTAAGAAAATAATAGCTTAACAATTACGGAGAACAGAAACAGCACAATTTAACAAATGAATGATTTTATCTGAAAAGGCAGGGAGACAGAGAGAGAGAGAGAGAGAGAGAGAGACAGGCAGAGAGTTTGCATCCACCTTGTCGCTCCCCAAGAGTCTGCAATGACAGGCGAAGGAGAAGGAGGAGTCTGGAGGGGGTGGGGACCCCGGGGTGCTGCACAGCAAACGACCGCCAGCAACACGCGTCGCCAGGGGCAGGGCAGGTGCAGAGTGTCCCGCCAACGGCAGGACCTGTGCTCGGGGCGCCGGGAGCCGGGGAGCCCTGTGGTGCTGCTAGGGGTGCACGCACTCACCGCCACCCCGCACAGGCAGGCAGCCATGGCCGGGGAAGACGGCTGGGGAAGGACCAGACCCTGCGGCTCACCGCTCTGTCCTGGCTTTTCGAGGGCAGAACAGCAGCGTGATTCCCTCGAGTGCTGCTGCCGACCACAGGCCTGCACATCGCCTTCTTACCTGCTTGTCAGCGGCTCACAAATTCCAGAAGCAAAACACAGCTCTGCCAGAGCCTGCACGTCCCTCTGGAAAGCGCCGCCCCGGCTCAGCGAGGCTCCGCCGGCATCCACAGTTTCGCTTTCCTAGCACGCCCAGGGCATCGCACCCGGGACACCGCCCCGCGTCCAGTCCCCTCTCTCCGGGGACAGCAGGCTTCCTGCGGGGGCCTCTCCTCTGCCGGTCCAGGCCAGCTTCCGGGTCCCAGGGTCCCTGCGTGATTCCAGCTCAGCGCCAGCTGAGCCGAGCGGAGGGACTGCCGGGGCCGCGCCCTCCAGTCGCAGCGGCTGGTCCTGAGCGCCTCCCACTCCTCGCTGGCCTGGGGTTTCCTTCCTCACTCAGTTTAGCTTCAGTCTTTCTGCTCCGCGCACTCAGAGCTGCCAGCCCGCAGGCCCGGTGCTGCTCCAGCGCCAGTGCTGGGCCCTTCTGGGCACACGCACCCCTGCACTGCACCAGGCCACACAGCCAGCTCCCCTCGGCTTGGGACAGCGCAGCTGCCTGCAGCCTCCCACCCTGGGCCTTGGGTCCCTACCCAGTCCCTCCTGCTTCCTGCCTCAGGTTTCGTGGTGTGCACACCTGGGCCCTTACCTGATGTGGTGGAGGAGTGCTGGGGAGACCACGCCCACAGGGCCACCCTTGCCCGGTGTGGCTGGCAGCTCCAGGACCGGTGTGTCTCCCTTTTGGTTCCTGAGCCAAGAGCTGTGAGATGCAGTAGTGAGGCTCCAGAGAGTCGCCCTTGGAGAAGCCTGGGCCAGGAAAGCCCGTGCTGTCGCCCAGCCCTTCCTGCCCTTTGGCCCTGCCCTCTGCAACCACATCCCCCCTGCTGGCCCTCCCAGCCTCAGCAACCTTGGGAGGAGGGGCAGGAGCCCCAAGGGCTGCACTAAGGGATCCAGATCTATTTTCTGATTTTAGATGACACTGGTTTTCATACCAGATATTCTTTTCAAAATGGCCCCGGATGTTGTATTACAAGCGTCAGGCTCCATAAAACCTGGGTGTGCTCCTGGTGAGGCAAGGGGGTGATGGACCTGTGCTGTGTGGGTGCCTGTGTGGCAGGGAGAGATGTTGAGGATGCGTACATGTGTGTGCATGTGTGTGCATGCATGTGTACACGTGTTTGAGTGAGTGTGTGTGTCTGTGTGTGTGTGCAGGAGCAGGGGTGATGCTTGAAGACCGCGGGGACCCCAGGGTCAGGAAGAGGAGTTTGGGAGCCAGCAGTGTCTGGGAAAGGTAGGTGGGGCCGTCCACAGAACAGGGCTCGGGTTCTAAGCCCAGGGACCAGGTCATGCTTGGTTCTCACTTCCCTGGTCCCAGGGACGCCCAGGACAGCCCTCCGTGATCCACACGCCATCTGCACGGGAAAAACACAGACACAGAGAGGACTGAGCCGGGCTGTGGGTTGCCCAGCCAGAAGGGCTGGGTGTGACACCACAGCGTCCTTCCGACCCCAAAGCCTGGGCCCACACAGGCCTTGCAGTGCCCACTGTCATCAGCCTGTCCCCCGGAGCCCCACGCAGCCTCCAGCTCCTCCAGCATCTGGAGGAGGTGAAAGAAATAAAGAGAAATCAAAGAAGTAAAGCGGGGCAGGTGCACGGTGCTGGGCCTCGGGCCCTTCTCTTCTGAGCAGGGCAGAGCGACAGTGAGAGGGTCTCCCTGCCATCTCCCTCGTGACTGCTGACGTTCTGAGGTGGGTCTCATAGCTCCCCTGGCCGGTATTAAATGAGGTTCCCGAAACACCAGGGCGTGTGCACCACAGTGGGTGTCAGGTGCTGGGACCACGTCCCTGTGCTCACCGAGCCCTCAGGAAGCGCCTCCTCCACTGTGCTCTGTGCTTGGTTGCAGAGAGAACGTTGGCTTCCAGTGCTTGCCGTGTTTAGGCAGGAGATTGGAAGTAGCCGGCACGTTCCTGTTACACGCTACGATAGTCATTCAACAGAAATCACTTGTAATGGGTCTTCAGGAGGGTCTCTGTCAGAAATCAGTATAAATACACGCAGGCTCCAGGGGAGAACAAGCCTGCCCTTTGCAAAGCTGCTGGTGCGGCCTGGATTCCTGCATCCTTTCTCGACGCCTGGTGTGCATGGAAGACCTCTAAGCACCGGCTGTGAACTCCAGGATGGAAGACAGAGATCGATAAGAAGACACAGACCCGTGGTAAGGCACTTGCTCCAATTCACATCAGTTCCGTAGACACTAATGAGTGTCTCTTCTGTGCTGAACACACAAGACACGACGGCAAACAGCTGGGGGAGCTGGGTCCTCAGCTGTGGGGTGGGAGAGGCGGGGGGAAGCTCAAATTAAGAGTCAACTCGCTCCAGTTCATTCACCCACCCTGCATCTGTCCACTTATTGATCCTCTGTCCATCCGTCCACCTGTCCATTCACCCACCCACCCACCCACCATCCAACCATCCTTCCACTCACCCTCTATCCACCCATCCACCCGTCCTCCAGGCATCTACCCAGCCATACACACATCTGACCATCATCTGTCCATCCAAACATCTATACATACAGCATCCATCCATCCACCCACCCATCCACATATACATCCGCCCATCCTCCATCTGTCCATCCATCCATCCACCCACCCACCCATCCATCCATGCATCTACCCATCCTCCATCCATCCATCCATCCTTCTTGTCGAGTGCCTGTCACATTCCAGATCCTAGGGTGTTGGCAAAGGTGCTCTTAGAAGTCCGTGCCTGACCTGAGTCTTGGCAGGGGTGGGAGTGGGTGGGAATACCTTGGCAAAGTCAGCCCATGGGGTCTTCCCTGTGCCTTGTCCTGGGTCGGATTCTGCTCTCAGGCTCCAGACTCCAGCCACGCTAGACTTCAAGTCTCAAGAATCCTGCTGCTCTTTCCTTTCTCCCTACGCATGGCTCCTGTAGGCTAGGGGTGGGGAGGCTCTCCTTCCACGTCATTCTGTTCCAGCTCCTCATTCTTAGGTCTCAGTGCACAGTGCACCTCCTTGAGAAAGTCTAGTGACTGAACATGGCTTCCCCCATGGGCACACACCATCTGCGCTCCTCTGCAGTGCTCACCTTCCTGGCCAACAGCTGTCTGGAGTCTGTGTGCAGATGGCCAACCTCAAGCTGGAAGGGATAGTGCCAGCCTGGTTTGCTGCTGTGCCCCCACTGCCTGGCACGGTGCGTGGATCGTGATGGGCGTGATGAGCGTGGTTAGGGCAGCCGTCTGTGATGACGTTCAGCAAACAGGAGCAGAGTCAACTCGCCAAGAGGCTGAGAGCGGAGCAGTGGACCTGGGGGTGTGGAGGCATCGTGGAGCCCACGATTTGGCCCCGCCCACTGCCTCCCGACACCTGACCACGTGGGACAGCCACCTCTTACTTGTTGCAGCCGCTATTCGCGGGGATTTCTGATACTCACAGCAAGCAGGATTCCAGCCGGCACGGGTAATTGGCTGAGGCCCCAGCACTTCATGTTGTAATCTGGAAGCATGGCGTGGGTTAATTCCGTACCCCTGCGAGGGCCAGAGCGGGCGCTGGGAAGTACAGGAGCCGGGCGCACCGTCCTTGACCCCCGGGCTCAGCAGTGTGCAGCCAGCCACCCGGGGAGGTTGCGGATGCTGCTGTCATGGCTCTACCTGGTGACCCGCCCCCCGTTCTGCCACCACTGCTCGCTTTAATGACCCTCTCTGGAAAAGATTACAGCTGTCATCAGCCTATGGCAAAACACACACGACCTTGATGCAACTTCCCTACCCAAATCCCAGCTCAGTGCACCTCTGTGCAAGGTGGGGCCCCCCCGTGAGAGAGAGAGCCCCCCGTGTCCCCTGACTGCCATTGAGTTCATACCAGACACACGTCTCAGTGCCACAGGTTTTCCAGGCCCACAGGACCATCTGAAGCCCCGCCCCGCACCCTGGGTCCCCAGCCCTGACTCTGCACCCCCCCTGCTCCGAGAACAGCTCTCGCCGTAAGGATGCTCAAGTCACCATTTGCACAGACTCCACGCTCTGGCCTCTCGGCGTCCACTAATCCCTAATCCCCACGTCCACAGAACGTGCGGTTCCGTTCATTAATTTCTATGTTCAGGGACTATTGACTGAGCCTGTGCTGCAGGGCCGGGCACTCTGCATTTAATGGGGGGAGAACCACAAGCCCCACCCTCCTGGACCTGTGATGGGGGTGATCTTCATGTGCCACGTGCCACATCTGTACGCCCAGCATCACAACCAGAGCTCCTGCCACAAGGGAGTTGTGAGGGCCTGAGACGGGAGAGCCGGGCGCTTCTCATCCTACCAGGAGCAAACGAGAGTGAAAATGCTCTGCACAGCAAAGGAAACGGGAGATAAAAGAAAAGGGGCCTACAAGCTCTGACCTCTCAGCCTGCAGCCTAGGAGAAATATTCATGGCTGGTAAACAGTTACAGTAGAAAATGTATAATGGAACCCACACAACCCACAGCCAGAAACCAAATGACCTCATTCAAAAGTGGGCAACATTTCTGAACAGAGGTTTCTGCAGTGAAGACATACAAATGCCCAACAGGTGCATGAACGGGTACCCCCACCTTCTTTACGACACTAGGAACAGCAGCCAAGGAATGGAAACAACGGAACTGTCCATCAGCGAGGAACACATAAGGAAATCCCGCCGTGCCGAAGGCGGACTGCTGTTGCACCTTGAGCAAACAGATCCTGCCGTTTGTGCCAACACAGTGAACTCGGGGGACTGCGTGTGAAGTGACAGAACAGAAAGACAGGTGCCGCAGGGGCTCACGTGCGTACGCCCCAGAGAAAGTCCAGAACAGACTCTCGGCGTAGAACGCTGGCCACTGGGTCGGCAGGCAGGCAGGCGGACGATGGAGACGCAGGTCAGAGAGCAGCAGGCTGCCATCAGCCAGTAGCTTACACGGTTTGGAACAGCAAAGAATAGAATCGCGCTGGACGCCGGGGGCCTGCTGAGATGCTGGGCTGTCTTACCCATCCCCCAGCTATGTGAATGATGGATCTGTGAGTTTGCTTTATCATCTGTACGCAGACACACACACACACACACACGGACACACACACACGGACACACACGTCAATAATGCTTCATACCTTAAACACTTAGAACCAAAAAGACGAAAACAGAAATCTGGACCGTGAAAAGTATTGTGCAGGGCGGGCGTTGCGCCTTGGGTGTCTGTCCCTGTCCCACACCACAGCACTGGCTTTGAGTCCTGGCTCTGGCTCCTGACCGCAGCTTCCTGCTGGCACAGACCCGGGCAGGCAGTGGTGGTGGCTGCCGAATCTGGGCTCCTGCCGCCCACAGGGATGCCTGGACTCAGCTCCTGGCTACCGGCTTTGGCCCTGGTAGAGATGTGAACCGGAGGATGGGAGTTCTCTCTGTCTCTGTCTTGTCTCTCTCTGCCTTTCAAATAAACATTTAAAAAAATTATTTATTTAATTGAGAAGCAGAGTGACACAGAAAGAGAGAGAGAGAGAGAGAGGCAGTGATCTTCCATCTGCTGGTTCACTCCCCAGATGCCCGCAAGGCCAGGTAAAGCCAGCTGAAGCCAGGAACCACGTCGTGGGCCCCTAGCACTTGAGCTGTCACCCACTGCCTTCCCAGGCGCATTAGCAGGGAGCTGGCTTGGAAGCGGAGGAGCCAGGACTCGAACCAGCGCTCCATGTGAGATGACGGAGTTGCAATGGGCAGTTTAACCCACTGTATGCACCACAATGCTGCAGCCTGGAAATAAACACATCTTTATGAAGTATTTTGTGTGGTTCATTCTGGCACTAAGAGAGTGGTTAAAACAAAAACTTTTAAGAAAAAAGTTTATCTGTGCTCCTGATTTGTAAGAATCCTAAAGAAGTGCGTGTGGAGCGTGTAGAACTCGCCCGCTGTGTCCTGCACCCGTCCCCAGCCACGGTGAGGATCCGTTCTCACAGGTTGGCCTCTCTGCGTGTTTTCATCTCAGAGAGTCAGATTAAGGTCGGTGGATTCCTTTTCTCCCAGGAAAACAAAACGCTCCAACGCCTGCGAAAGATGAAGATAAAGAGAAATATGGAGAACAGCCGTCAGGAAGATTCATGGGCCCGAGACTCCAGCTCGGCCAGCAGCAGGCTCGCTACTCCGCCTCGGCAGTTTTTAAGGAGACAGCGTGGAGCAGAGACAGACCCCGCGTTTCAAAGCGCCTCCGGCCTGCGCCCTTGCTGCTTTCGTCTCTCAGATTTGCGGGCATCCGTCGGGCCGTGTCTTCGTATCTTTACCACCCATGGACGTGACCAGTAACAGCACCCAGTATTATCGTGCGTTGGAAAGTTGGACGTAAGCTTCCAAACACAGTTCTTTCCCATAATTCTTTCCCGTGCCACTGCACCACCCTGCCTTTGAGCCCCACCCACTCAGACGTCTGTGGCTCTAACTTGTGCATGCCACCTGCTCGAGTCGGTTATCGATAGTGACGTTGTGCGTATGTCTGTGGATGGTTTATACTCATGTTGACAAACGCTTCCTGGTTCTGCTCTTCCTCCGCTCCAGGGCCACGCTGACCGAGGTGTGACTCCCTGCTCATGTCTTCTCTCTCCTCCGTCTCCCTGGCAGCCCTTACATGTCTCAGCGTACATCACTGTCCAGTTAGTCCACTTCCCAGATTGCCATGGAAACCCCAGTGTGTGGGGGGATCATCAGGACCTCAGGGTCTGAAGATGCTGTCCTCAGGGCCCAGGGAACTCAGAATGCGAATGCACGGTGGGTCAGGCCACCTCCCGTGTCTGTGTCTGGCACCAGCACGGGCTGCTCTGTGTCTGTCCCAGCTCCCGCTAGTGTGTCCCTGGAAGCCGGGGAGTGATCCCTCCCGCCACGCGGGGACCCCGATGGAGTTCTGTGCTCGGATTCTGCCTGGCCCATCCTCGACTCTTGGGAACTCTGGGTGCGTGAACCAGTGAGTGGAAGAATGGCAGGTCTTTCTCTCTGTCACTCTGCCTTTCAAATAAATTAGTCTTCAAAATGCAAATGCTTCCAGCCGGATGGCCAGGCTCCTGGTGTTCCTGGCTTGGAACAGGAGAAGGCATGAGTCCTATCGGAGTGTGCAAGGACCCTGTGCCTCCGCCTCCACGGGGAAACTGCATCTGTGTGGACGCCGAGTGAAACCCACACAGAGCAGGCAGGAGACCCACACGGCCAGGGACTAAGTCCAGGGCTGGACGCTTTCCCACTGGTCACTCTGCAGCCACCAGTCCCTGCAGTGCCACCAGGACCTCTGGCCTGCGCCAAGGCCAGTTCCTCTCCTTCCCAAACCCAGCTTGGCCCTGAAACCCCTCCCACTGGAAATTGCCTATTGGACAGGGTGGATGACTGACGCTTGCTGGTCCAATCCTTTTGGAATTAGCCGCAGTGGAAGGCGACTGAACCTCTCAGGATGGAGGCTGCCGTTGGGTCAGCCACCTTCAGTCGTGCTGGAGCAGGAAATGTGAAGGGTGAGCCCGAGAGGGCAGTGGGAGGAGGTGGACAGGGAGACAGAGGGAGAGGCGCACTCAACCCCAGGACGCCGGTGCACACACACAGAGACGGCAGCAGTGCCAGCGCCGAGAGGAGGAGGAGCCCGTGCGAGGCAAACCCTGCAGCCCCCGTGGCAACTGACCTTCCCCGCTCCTGTCCTCCCAGGGCCCGCACTACTGGCCCATGGCATCTGCGATGCCCTGCTGGGGTCTTCCAGTGAACCCCCCATTTCCTCCTTCAGCTAATTGGGTGGATTATTTTTAAAAACTTTTGTCCATAAAACTACCCCAATCTCTGGGTGCTATCTTTTTTATTATTATTTTTGGACAGGCAGAGTGGACAGTGTGAGAGAGAGAGAGACAGAGAGAAAGGTCTTCCTTTGCTGTTGGTTCACCCTCCAATGGCCGCCACAGCCGGCGCACCGCGCTGATCCGAAGCCAGGAGCCAGGTGCTTCTCCTGGTCTCCCATGGGGTGCAGGGCCCAAGCACCTGGGCCATCCTCCACTGCACTCCCGGGCCACAGCAGAGAGCTGGCCTGGAAGAGGGGCAACTGGGACAGAATCCGGCGCCCTGACCGGGACTAGAACCTGGTGTGCCGGCGCCGCAAGGCAGAGGATCAGCCTACTGAGACGCAGCGCCGGCCTTGGGTGCTATCTTTAAAATGCCGCCTCCCGCCTTTCCTTTCGCGTCTACCACATGGGCTTCACCACCATTCACTCCCTCCCAGTCTCCGCCCTTCATCCCAGGCTCTGGACCCGGTAACGCCCTCAGTCTCTTCGCTTCCGGCGCTCTCCCTTCCCAGTCCAGCCTGTGGCTCTGTGCAGGGACTTGGCCACGCTCGTGCTGTACTCACTGCGTGCATGCGCGTGCGCTGTTTTCGGAAGTGCGTTTCTTCTCTGCTCCGATGCCGTGAAGCTCCCGCACTTTACACTCCATTTCCAAACTGCTGCTCTCGCCCTGCGGGCCGTGTGTGCTTTGTTTCCTCGTCCGAGAGGATGCGGATCTGAGCTGCTGTGCACGACTGGTGGCTGTTGCTGCTGGCTTCTGTCGTGGCCCATTTTCCCCACAGCGACTCAGGATTTGGGGCTGTGAGGTTCTAAGTTTATAAACGACTATTCGCTGAGTGTTGAGTTAGAGTCGGTTCCTCCAAAGCGGACTGGGCTTGGTCCGGCGGTGCCACGGTTGTTACCGCCCAGGAAGCGTCACCGCGGTTACATCCTGAGGTTCCTGGGGTGCCCGAGACTGTGACTCTGGACTCCAGACCTGCTGGAGGGCTGGCTCAGGACCACACGTCACCCGAGAGACAGCTCCCTCCGGGGGGCCGCTGAGCCTCCAGCCGCCGGCGGCTTCGGGGAGAAGCAGCTGCGGTGCGGCTCTGCTCGGCTCCCCTGCTCACCTCCGCCGAGGTTTGTGCTTCTGAGCTGTTTGTGGCCGCTTGGTTGGTGGTTTTGCTTTCATTCCAAACCCGAGATGTGATGTACAGACTCAGGGTCCCCAGCATCACCCGGAAAGGTGGCCATTCAAGGAGGCCGAGCCACCGCACAGTCAGAAGAGGCCGCTCTGGCCGCCTCTGCAGCCTCAGGTACCCGCGGCAATCCCCAGGCTAGCCAAGGGTCAGGGAGACTCACTGAAGCCTGAGGAATCCCGGATAAGGTAAAGAGAACGCAGAGCAAACGGGGGACCGAAGGAGAGACCGGAGCACCTGGCTTGTGGGCAGAGGGATGAACGGAAACCCCGCAGGCAGGTGTTGTCCTGCGACTGGACAGGCTGCCCCGGGGTGGTGCGCGTCGAGTCCCAGCTGCTCCACTTCCGATCCAGCTCCTGCCCCACCGGGACCCCAGCGCGAGAGTCCCTGCCGCCCACGTGGGAGACTCGAGTGGAGCTCCTGGCTCCTGACTTCAGCCTCCCCCAGCCCCGGATGCTGTAGCCATTCAGAGAGGGAATCAGCAGGTAGAAAATCCCTCTCTCTCTTTCTCTTTCTCTCTATCTTTCTCTGTGTGATGTTATCTTTCACATAAAAAATTCTAAAATAAACTATACATAGATCTAAAAAGATATTTGCATCGAAATAAACATTGTAAGTGACATCTTTCCCCGTGACTGTTTGGAAGTGCCAGCAGACGTCCCAAGGATTCCGGGGAGAGCGGTGCAGTGTTCTGACGGACGGCGCCTGCAGAGGCGGCTGTCAAGGTTCAAACAACAAAGCCGCGTCCTCCTCTTGTGGCGATAGACACAATTATCTGGCAGAGGGTCTAATGGCCTCAGACCCCAGTGTGGAGCCCAAAGGCTGAAGGGTCTTGACTTAGACACAGGGATCTTCTTGACACCTGGCGGGCAGAGTTCTTAGGACTCAGAAAACAGAAACCATCAACAAAAAATAACCTGGGCTGCATCAAAGCTAAAAAACTTCTACTCTTCACAGCACACTGTTAAAAATTGAAAAGACAAACCACAGACCGGTGACAGACGTCCGCAGCACAGATCTGAAGGAGCAGGTGCAGTCACATGTATGAAGAACTCTCAGAGCTTAAAAAGAAAAAGAAAAAAGAAAACAGAGGCCGGTGCTGTGGCGTAGCGGCTTCAGCCTCAGCCTGCGGTGCCAGCGTCCCATATGGACTCCGGTTCTAGTGCCGGCTGCTCCTCTCCAGTCCAGCTCTCTGCTCTGGCCTGGGAAAGCAGTGGGAGACGGCCCAGGTGCTTGGGCCCTGCACCCACGTGGGAGACCAGGAAGAAGCTCCAGGCTCCTGGCTTCGGATCAGTTGGGGCCATCTGGGGAGTGAACTGGCAGATGGAAGCTCTCTCTGCCTCTGCCTCTCCATAACTCTGCTTTTCCAATAAATAAATATTTTTTTAAAAAACTACCATAAGAACTGTCACTCTACAAGAACCACTGACAAACAAACAAAGGCAATACCGAGAAATGCCAGGGATGACATGAGCGGGGCTCCCCTGAGCTTGGCCTGGCCGGGCCTTGGTTCATTTTTAAATTCTCCCCACAGCCCCGCGATCCCTCCCTGGGCATTTGCCCAAAAGTTAGCTGGGGTCCAGACGAAGGCGGGCTCGTGGGGTTTTATGGCAGCCTTGCCTGTAATCTTCCCACGCTGGAAGCAACCAGGAAGTCCCCACCGCTGGCGAGTGGGTCCCCGAGGGCCAAGGTGCCATACAGGGCGCCGCTGCCAGCAACAGCGAGGGATGCTCTTCTGAGGTACAGCGCCACCCACGTCTGATCCCAACTGTGCGACGTCGTGGAAAGAAGCCACCAGGGAGGACTGGGTGCAGCGTGGGGAGGGGGGGCGTGGGAACTTCTGCAGTCTCTGTTTCCCGGCACGTGGCCGTATGTGCATCTGCCCAGATCCACCCAACGGCGCCCCCAAGAGAGCTTGTGTGTATCGCGCCTCAGTGAACTTGGTCTTAACAAACTCAACATTGACCGCTCATCTCACGGACACAAAAATCAATTCTGCCTGGATTACAGATATGAGAACAAAGACAGAACTGAAAATAAACCTCTGAAAGATGGTATACGACAGACAGCCTTAGGGCACTCGAAGGATTTTAAACAGGACACACACACACACACACACACTGTAAAAGAAATGAAAAGACACACTTGACTTCATGAAGTTTAAGATTAGCAAAAACTACCGTGAAGAGAGAGCAGAGCTACAGACTGGAGTAGGAACTCTGAAATGCAAGCAGTCGATAATGTAGATGAGCACACAGAGAACTACCAGTCAATAAAAACACAGACGAAAAATAGATCTAAATAAGCAAAACGCGGAACAGGTACTTAACTGAAGAATCTATGCACCTTGACAGTAAACACGTGAAGAGGTGTTCCGCACCGGGCTCAGCCGGGAGATGTGTAGTCAGCCACCCTGTACCCATGGCGACAGCGACGGCTGAACCCACAGGGCCGTCTCTCCCCAGGGTGCGGAGTGTCCACAGCTCCAAAAACACCTGCACTGTGGCTGCCACGCTGACCCAACAATTCCACCCCCAGCACACATTCGAATTCACGTGCGCGGACGCCCAGCCAAAGCTGTGCCCAGCACCAGGCTTGTCGGCTTTGCTTCGGCCATGCCGAGTGGAGGACAAGTCCTCACAGCCCTGGGAACAGCCAAGCGGTGCTGTGTGCCAGCGGCAGAATGAGCGCACGGATGCCACGCGGGTGAGCCCTGCGGCAGGGAGCGAAGGAAGCCGGACCCCAAACGCCAGTACCCCATGAATCCACTTACCCTGAGTGTGCAGAGATTTATTTCAAAGTCAGAGCTACAGAGAGAGAGAGAGAGAGAGAGAGAGAGAATCTTCCATCTGCTGGTTCACTCCCCGAATAGTCACAACAGGCAGGGCTGGGCCTATCTGAAGTCAGGAGCCAGGAGCCAGGAGCCAGGAGCCAGGATCCTCTTCCAGATCTCCCATGTGGGAGCAGGGGCCATCCTCCGCTGACCTCCCAGGTCAGTAGCAGGGAGCTGGATGGGAAGTGCAACAGCCGGACTTGAACAGGTGCCCATACAGGACACAGGCATTGCAGGCAGTGGCTTTACCTGCTACATACACAGTGCCAGCCCCTGTGTTACAGACCTTGACTCCTAGGGGCCAAGGTGGATAGGTGTGCAAATGGGGCACAGGGACCAAGGTGGATAGGTGTGGAAATGGGGCACGGGGACCAAGGTGGATAGGTGTGGAAATGGGGCACGGGGACCAGGGTGGATAGGTGTGGAAATGGGGCACGCTGCTGCTATTCTGTTTGTTAGCACAGCTGCAGGTGCACGCGTGTGTGCACTTGGTAAAAGGTCATGTGTGCACCTTTCCTTGTTTACACTGGGCTGGGCGCTGTGGTACAGGGGGTTAAGCTGCCACTTTGGAGATCCGCATCCCACGTCAGAGTGCCCGGGATGGAGTTCGGACTGTTTCTGATCCGGCTCCTTAATAATGCACCCGTGAGGCAGTGGATGGTGCCCAGGTACGAGTTCCTGCCACCCGTGTGGGAGGTCCGACAGAGCTCCTGGCTCCTGGCTCTTGCTTGCCCAGCGCCTGCTGTCACGGGCATTTGGGGAGTGAACCAGTGAATGGTACACTCTCTCTCTCTCTCTCTCTCTCTCTCTCTCTCTGTGTGTGTGTGTGTAGATGTCATTCTGTCTTACAAATAAATAAAAATGAAGAAACATTTAAAAAAATTCCCCTTGGGATTTTTGTGACGGCTCTGAATGCGAACACCCCTGTAATGTTTATGTCCGACACAGGCAAGCCAGGGCTACCCCGGCACAGCTCCTGGCACAGTCCGGAGGGCTCATCCCACCACGAATCCTGTGATGAGGCTGTCAGATCCGCTTCTCCCAGGAACGTTGCTTCCACATGAATTCCACTGCCCACCACGATCAGCCGTGGTGGCTCCAGGCGCAGTGGGCTCTGCCCATCTGCTGGCTTTCTCTTCTGTCGGTTGCGGCCCACGTGGGGTCAGTGACACAGCTGGGGGGACCGTGGTTGCCTCGGAGGCCTCATGGAGGGACCGGCTGTGAGGCTGAAGAGCAGGTGACTGCCCGCATGGCTCCTGGGGCCGACATCCAGGTCCCTTAGGGGATCACAGGCCGTGCTGGCCTCTGGCCCTCTGCAAGGCTCATGGCCATTCACCCTCCCTCCTGCCCGCCTGGCCCCAGCCTTCCTCCAGTGAAGCTGCTTGGGGTCAGCTTCCCTGTCTCCACGTGAGAGCTGGACTCCCCAGGGTCTGGAGGCTGAGAGCCTGACCCAGGGCACAGATCTGCTTCCTAACAGAGTCAGGGCTGGGCAAGCGTTAAGCAGAAGCGCTTGATTCTGGCTCGTGGATCTGGAGTTTCCAAGGTCAAAGGCTCCTCTCTGGTGAGACCCACTTGTGCCAGGGGCCTGAGTGTGTGCAGGCATCACCGTGTGGGAGACACATGTCTCTCCATCTCTGTCAGTGTGGGCCCAGCCCCTTCACCCCACCAGCCACCCGGGCCTCTCCCAGGGGCTCCCGCAGGTGGCCTCTCTGGTCCTGATTCCCGCCAAGGTCCTCCCAGCTCTCCACACCGTGGACGGAGCCTCCCTTCCCGGTGCTTTGCAGCCAGGGAGATGACAAACCACAGCACCCAGGCAGGGGCCCTCGGGGAGGGTGGGGAGAGGGGAGACAGAGTGAGGGAAGGCGAGAGTGGCAGTGCTGACCGAGGCCCAGGTGGCGGCCAGAGAGAGCTCTCGGGAGGGGAGCCTCGGTCCTGTCATGGGGCAGGGATGCATCCCAGGGTGTGGCTTTGTGGGGTGCCAGGGCGCTCAGTCCTGGCACAAGCCACTGGGCCACACTCCTGGTAGATCAGAGAAGCTGACAACCCTGTGCGCACATTCACGCAGTCCTGGCCGACGGGTGGCTCCATGACAACCAGAATTGTGTGGCCTCAGGCTGCAAGCCGTGGTGCGGAATGCGGGAGCAGACCCACCGTCAGCGCAGCCTGATTCCCTACCAGCCTGGTGTGTGGGCTGGGCGTGGGGCTCACGGGATTACGAGAAAAGAAAGCAAAGTGAGGGATCCTCTGGCCCCCGTGTGTCCAGTGGACAGCGGCCTCAGCGTTCAGCCCCAGCTCCGGCAGGGTGGGTGTCCCGGGGTGCACGGGCTGATCGCAGAGACGTCGCCTCGGTCCGGGGGTGCTGACGAGCCCCACGGTGAGGCCGGAGCAGGCGGGGAGCTCCCGATCGGGGTGGGAGGAGCTCCCGTCCCAGGAGCCGCGGCTCTGGCGTCTCCCCCAGCCCCACCTGCCACCCTTCCTCTGTGCTCCGAGGACGCGGTTCATCACTATTTTGATAAATACGTTTCCAGTGCAGAGAAAATTAAATATACATGTGTTTGAGAACTAAGCAATGCATAACCGAGTTCTAGAAGACGCCGTGGTGGAATCAGTCCTCAGCCTTGCGTGTGTATTTCCATGAGGGGCTGGTGACTCCCGGAACTGACGTTCCCTGTTCTGACAGCGCGTGGGAAAGAAGCGGAGGTCTGGGGTGGGGGCGGGGCTGCGTGTGGGCAGCAGAGAGACCGGGCTTGGCAGGGCTCAGGGCCGTCCACTGCGCTCCTCTGCCCAGGGCTCTGATGGAAGCCACACGTGCACAAGTGGATGTGGCCTGTGGGCAGCATGCAGAAAAACCAGACCCTCTTTGCGACAGGCCTCCCGCCACGTGCTTCCTGGCTGAGGGTCCCGGGCTGGCCGCCTGTTGAAATCCCAGTGGCTGCGATGGGCGTCCACCGTGCACGCGGCCTTGGCCTCACAGGAGAGAATCATGCCCAGTGCTCGGGGGAGGCTTCTGTCCCTAGGCTTCTGCGGAGCCGTCCGGTTGGGAATGAGGGCACTGGCAGGGGACCCTGCTGGCCACGGGGGTCCCGGGAGGAAGGAGTTGGGTGCTGCCTGCCCACGCACAGACGACTCTTGATAAAAAATAGCTGCTTTTTCCCCTGTAAAATCTCCTTGAAAATTGATGAAGACGTTTGCTACTAAGCCATCACTTGTTGTACTGATGTGGAGGGAGCCTTGCTCACCGGGAGACAAAGAGCTCTGTCCCCCTGGAGTCCCCCTCCCAACCCGGCGTGTGTGTCCTAAGCCGCCCCAGGCCCCTGGATCCCACCGGGAGCTTGGCAGGCCCGGGGTCTGCCCAGCAGCTCGGAGACGCCTGGCAGCGATGTGGACGGAGGGGCTCCGGGGACCACACTTTGAGAGGCTGCGGCCAGAGCACTTCCTTCCGTTCCTGTGTTTTGAGCTCTGGGTTAAAGAAGCTCTCCAGGTTCTTTAGTTAAAAATGTACAGCATCCAGCGCAGTCCTCCTCCCCTGTCCAAACCGTCAGCGGGCAGGGGTCACCCCAGGAAGTCACACTCAGGGCCGGGGAAAGGCACCCAGAGGCGCACCAGCACCACCGCCGTCCCGTCCCTGCCGTCTCTCAGCCCCGTTTGTCCCCTAAGCATTGCTCATCCTTCCAGGAGAGCAGGCAGCGTGTGCGGCTCTGGGTCCCAGCAGGGGAACCGTGAGACGGCCAAGGGCACAGCAGGGTGAGCCCGGGGTCCTCGCTCCTGCGCGCGGGGAGACGCCGGCTTCCAGACTCGAGGGGCAGCAGTCACGGATTGCACCGTTCAACACGGAGACCGCGTTAGCGAGACGAGGAACACGCTAATTTTCTCCAAACTAAGTAACTGTCATCGCACCTCCTGAATGTTTTCCTTTAACACACGTGTGTGCGTTCACTGCTTTTTAAATGCGTGTGAAGAGCGAGTGCAACTTTTGGCGCTCTTGGGTCGAACAGCACCGGCCTCGTGGGTCAGTACCGTGCCTGGCTCGCGTGGTGCAGACCGAGCTGGAGCCGGGCACAGGCACGTGAGCACCGGCCTCGTGGGTCAGTACCGTGCCTGGCTCACGTGCAGACCGAGCTGGAGCCAGGCACAGGCACGTGAGCACCGCAGCCCTCGGTCCTCCTTGTTCACGGGTTCTGCGATGGTGCGTCTTCCTGCTCTGGGGTGACACCCCAGTCAAGCCCCGCGGTGCCCACGGCTGCTCAGGCTGGAGCGGAGCAGCGACCTCGGAGGAGCCCGCGATGGGTGCTCCAGCTCGGGTCCCCCAGTTGGGGCACCACTGCCACCCAGAGACGGCGGAGCATGGCGGGGGCCGGACCCCGTGCACCTGTGAGCGGCCAGGCGGGAGCGTGAGTTCCAGCTGCAGACCCCGTCGGTGGGGGGTCTCGGACGAGGGACTGGACCCTCTGAGCCACGCTTTCTCTTGGTAAAACAAAGACTTAGGGATCCACCAGGATGCGTTGCTGCTAGGACTCAGGATGCTTATACCCACGCGTGCACACACACACGCACATGCGCTCAAGAGGGGTCTTCAAACTTTCATGGAAAATGTGTTTCACCAAGAGAAATGCATGTACTCAACTTTTCTTGCACACATCAATTTATCTCTTTTTTAAAAATAAATTTTATTTCTCAGTCCCACTTTTTTTAAGACTTATTTATTTGAAAAGCAGAGTTACAGAGAGGCAGAGGCAGAGGGAGAGAGAGAATGAGAGAGAGGTCTTCCATCCGCTGGTTCATTCCCCAAATGGCCACAAAGGCTGGAGCTGTGCTGATCTGAAGCCAGGAGCCAGGAGCTTCCTCCGGGTCTCCCATGTAGGTACAGGGGCCCAAGCACTTGGGCCACCTTCCACTGCTTTCCCAGGCCACAACAGAGAGCTGGATCGGAAGTGGAGCAGCCGGGACTTGAACCAGTGCCCATATGGGATGCCAGCACTGCAGGTGGTGACTTTACCCACTACGCCACAGCACTGACCCCCCATTTACCTCTTAATTCCAGTTTCCCACAATCTTTGTAAAGTGCCTTCGTGTCTAATGTTCTATCTGCACACACTTCTCTGGACAACTGCTTAGTGTGCAGCAGCTCCGTGTGCACGGAGACTTCCAGAAGAACCACCGTGTGCAGGGAGGAGCAACTGTGTGGGCTCTTCCTGGAGGTTTTCATGGCGTTTTCCCACAAGGACATCCGTTAGCCTCCCAAGGACCCACCGTGAGAGATTAGCACCCTACTATGGGTGCTTCAGGGAGAGTTCTCCCATACCACGATCACTGAGTGGGTCCAGGTGGGAACCTCAGTCGGGGAAACAGCCATGGGTGTTCAAGGCCACAGGGTGCTATTGACTTGGTTGTAAGGTGGAGTTGCACCGGGTGGTCCTGGCTTTCCACCCCAGCTCCACCCCAGCTCCACCCCAGCTCCGTGTCTGCTGCCCGGGGGAGCCCAGCTCCACCCCAGCTCCACCCCAGCTCCGTGTCTGCTGCCTGGGGGAGCCCAGGTCCACCCCAGCTCCACCCCAGCTCCGTGTCTGCTGCCTGGGGGAGCCCAGGTCCACCCCAGCTCCACCCCAGCTCCATGTCTGCTGCCCGGGGGAGCCCAGCTCCACCCCAGCTCCGTGTCTGCTGCCTGGGGGAGCCCAGGTGTGTAACTCGACTTCTGAAGCTTCAGCTGTGTCGTCCCCAGACTGAGTCCAGGGGAATCACGTCTGGCTCCACTGACGGTTGGGAAGGAGAAAGAACGCAGGCGCAGTGCCTGGCACCCACGCGGTGAAGGCAAGCCTGGGTGTTTTCCGTTAGGATCTCTCTGCGCTGTAGGAGCTGAGGGCTTTTAGAGCGCTCTCTGTACTCACGGGAGGCTCGGATACAAAGGCACAGAGCTGCTGACAGGGAAGATTTCTTTACCAGTGTGAGTGAAATCGCTCAAATTCTAGGCAATTGTGGTCCCTGGACTTTGAGACGTAGGAGCTACTTTCTGCCTTCACTGCTGTTCGCCTGCGCGGAGGGGGCTCCGTGTGGCTCTCGGCTTATGCACATCAGTGGTTAACACCAAATCCCAGCAAAGCCGCGGAGAGTTGGAGCCGGAGAGGAAGGACCTGAAGAAGCTGAACTGCAGTGTGCTGGGAGCAGGAAGGCTCCCTGGGCAAACGTGGGGGTCGGCAGCCTCCCCGGCAGAGCACGATGGCGTGGCGCTCAGGGAGTCCCGAGTTCCCAGGCAGCCAGGGGCAGGTGCGCACGCAGCCCTCAGAAGACAGCGACAGGATCAGCGTGTCGATCAGCCGCAGGCGCTGGCACCAGCTCCGGCACCGAAATGCGTTGCTCTTGTCCTCTAGGAAGCAAGTTTGCCTTCCAGCTGCAGGGTTGGGAGGAGCTCGCCTGCTCCGTCACCGAGCGTAAATTAAGCACGTGAGATGCCGAGACGGCACCTGTAAACCGGCAGTCGGCGCTTCCCCACCTTGCTGGGGATCCGTGGGCGGGCAAGGCGACAGGAACCTTCAACGGCTGCCACAGCTGGGCTGGCCATTCCGTCCCTCGTGGCCAGGTCCAAGCAGGAGAAGCCAGCCGAGCAATGGAGCGCCCCGCCCTGTCCTGCAAGCGAGGAGCTCGGGTGTCGCTGGACAGGTCCTGCAGACAGGCGGAGCTGTGCTCCCCCAGCCAGGAGCTCCTGAGCCCACAGCTTGCATTCCTTGTCTTCCTACTCCCAGTATAGTGGGGCTCACTCCACAAGCAACGTCGGGAGCGCATTCGTGTGCGTTAGTTTACTTGTGTGGGCAAGGAGACGGCGGGTTTGAAATGAGAGCCGTTATGGGAAATCCCCAAAGGAGCACGGTCCAGCTGTCATAACTGCGTATTCAGCGGCGTGAGAGCAGCGCGAACCCATCCCTCCAGTCCCCGTGCAGAGAAGGTCTCCACTCTTCTGGCTACCGCGCCTTTGCAAAGCCGGCTTCCGATTTACGGCAGGAAGAAAAGGGGGCGAGTTTCTGAGCTGCTCGGGGACCAGTTCCAAGCCAGCAGGAAGCCCGCGATCCCACGTGTCTCATGTAGGAGAGGGGCGGCTGCTTCTGGCTCCCGGGGATCCGCCTTCCTCTACACTCAGCAGAGCCCCCCATCCACCCGCCGTCATCGCAGCCCAGAAGCAGGGCCAGGGAGGAGCGTTTCTGAAGGCTGCCGTGGGCGGAAGGGAGACATCCCAGCGGTCTCCGGATAGCACAGGAGTGGGGTTCTCACGCGTTGTCTTCTCGGGTGCAGCTCTCCCGGTGGATCCTGGGGAGACAGGCCTTGGGGACAGCACAGGGAGCCCCGAGTTCCCGTGCTGCTCGCACTGGCGCTGCCTCCGTTCCTCCACCTGCCAGAAGACAGGGCCGGGTGGAGGCTCCTTCCTGTGCGGCAAAGGAGCCAGACTCTCCTCCGCCCCTCCTCCTCCTCCTGACCTGCAACCCGACTGCTGTCAATCACTCAGACTCCTGCCTTGCCGAGGCGTGCATGGTCCTCTGCTTAGAACTCCACTCGGGGCCGGCGCCGTGGTGCAGCGGTAAAGCTGCCGCCTTCAGTGCCGGCATCCCATAGGGGCGCTGGTTCGATGCTGCTCCACTTTGATCCAGCTCTCTGCTATGGCCTGGGGAAGCAGTGGACGATGCCCAAGTCCTTGGGACCCTGTACCCACGTGGGAGACCTGGGTGAAGCTCCTTCTCCTGGCTCCTGGCTTCGGATCAGCACAGCTCTGGCCGTTGCAGCCATTTGGGGAGTGAACCAGCAGATAGAAGACCTCTCTCTCGCTCTCGCTCTCGCTCTCGCTCTCACTCTGTCTTTCAAATAAATAAAATAAATCTTTAAAAACAATAGAACTCCACTGCCTTCAAACACACCGTGTTCATCCACAGCAAACAGCAATGCCACAGCAACCGGCCCTGACGGTGTGTGCAGGGAACGTGCCTGTCCCAGCCACCCCTCAGAACACCCCCTGCGCTGCAGAAAACCAGGAGGAGCAGTTACAGTTGTGAACGAACATCCCCCAGACTGTTGTGGGGCCGAGGTCCCTGGGAGACCGCGGGGTGGGCTGAGCTGGTTGGACAGGTGGCTCTTCCTGCCGGCTGCTCTCCCTCAGCAGGCGCCTCTGTGGGAGGTGTTCTGTAGGGCAATGTCGCTCCCCCTCTTCGTGGAGGAACGACACAGGACCCTGCGCTGTTCTTTCGTCTGCTCGGCCCTCCCCGGGTTTGCTGCTGGTTCTTCCCAGGTTGGCTACTATCCCTTCCACCTCCGTGGAAGGGCGGTTCCCCCTGGCCACATTCCCCACTTCCGCAGGGGAGCGGCACACCGCCGGCCGGCTCTTCTCGGGGGCTGCACAGATGTTCCCCTTAGATGTTCCCCATAGATGTTCCTGGTGCATGCCGTCTCTCTCCTCCTTTATAGTCCTCCTCCGCCAATCCTAACTCGGCTGCCCACACGCCGAGTACGCTGCTCTCCTCCAATCAGGAGCAAGTCCTACAGTTTATTAGCTGAACTGGAGGCAGCTGTGTGGAAGCTGTTTACTTCTCTCCCAGCGCCATATTGTGGGAGAGCAGATGCATAGAATAAGTCTTAATTCCAGTAACTCAGTCCAGTCCGGGCTGCTCCCCACAGGGCAACACCTAGCGGAGTGTTACGGGCTCGCCCAGGGAAGGGAACCTAGCGAGTCCAGACCTGCTCTCCGCGCGTGATCACAGCATTTTCCGGAACATCCTGGATGGGCAGTCACCTTGACTTTCTGTGGATACTGACATCCATGACTTCATCACGCACCAACCAGTGCTCACACAGCTGTGTGATAAATGCGCAACGAATGGTGATGACTGGTCGGGCTCAGGTGTCACTCAGTTGTCTTCTGAGTGAAGAGAAGCACCTCCTGGGTAGACATGGGCCAGGCCAGGGGCCTCCCCCAGTGCTGTCCCGTCTGTGAGTCCCACGCTGGGGAGACCCCTGTCGAACGGAGCAGGGAGGATGGAAAAGCCCCTGTTCCGGGCATGGCTGCTCCAGAGCTGCTCTGTTTGCAGAGACAGGGAACTGAGCCAGTTGTGGAAATTCAGAGGCCACTTCCCTGAGGTCCCGGGCGGGAGGCCTTACCGAGCACGTGCTGGGGAACAAGAACCACACCCACCAGCACAGCGCACCGACAGGTGGAGAACCCCTGCGACCCACGTCTCTGACCATCGTGATGAGCAGCAAGAACGCTCCGAGACTGGGAGCCTGGCCGCCGAGAACGGCGCTCGCGGGAGTGGAGGGAGACCGCGCACTGGGACCGCGCGGGCAATGCCTGGCCTGCAGCGGGAACAGCACAGGCTGCACGTGAGCCACGCAGTCCCCGTCGGGTTCCTGCGATAGCCCGTCTCAGAAACGTGGCTGAGCCCACTTGCACAAAACCTCACACTCGTATTTGGGGTCGTCTGGATGGACGTGTGAGCCGTGTGACGGATCCAGGTGAATGTGGCCCTCTGAGAGCTCCTGAGGGCGGGCGGCCGACATTTTAGAGAGCTGAGACCTGCAAACCGCAGCTCATGGGATAGGTCTGCCCCCACCAACTGCTCTGCAAATAAAGTTTTATTGGTATAGAACCACGCTCACTCTCGTAGGCGTCGCCCGTGGCTGCTCCCCACGCTCGGTGTTGTAGGCGTCGCCCGTGGCTACTCCCCACGCTCGGTGTTGTAGGCGTCGCCCGTGGCTGCTTCCCACGTTCGGTGTTGTAGGCGTCGCCCGTGGCTGCTCCCCATGTTCGGTGTTGTAGGCATCACCCGTGGCTGCTCCCCACGCTCGGTGTTGTAGGTGTTGCCCGTGGCTGCTCCCCACGCTCGGCATCATAGGCGTCGCCCATGGCTGCACCTGCGTGGTGCTGCAGGCCTGACTCTGTGTCTGTGACAACGTGGCTACACAGCACTCAAGACGGAGCATGTTTACCCTGTGGCCACGTCCAGACAACTCGCTGGCCTCCAGCAGGGCACAGCTGAGACTGTGGTGGCGTGAAAGGCCAGGTCACTGTCACCACTGTGGGCAGCCGGGCCAACACAGGCTTGTGAAGCCCGGGGCTGCCGGCCATCTTCCCTGCGGGGGCTGCTGGCAACTGGGGAACTCGTGTGGGGCAGCTGAGCATGGGCAACAGGGGGCTGGCTCATTGGGGGCTGCTGCACCTGTCACCTTCTCCTCAGCCCAGGTGTCCTTGAGGCGTGGAGCACCTGAGAAGGGCTGGGCCCAGGACGCCGCCCGCGGACTTGGTGCCACCAGTGGAGGTCACACCTGCACACGTGACATGGTGGGGCGTGACAGGCCTGGGCACCTGCACACATGACACTCTGGGGCGTGACAGGCCTGGGCACCTGCACACGTGACGCTCTGGGGCGTGACAGGCCCGGGCACCTGCACACATGACGCTCTGGGGCATGAAGGGCCGGGTCAGGGGAGAGGGCATGAGGTCAGGGAGGGCCTAGTTCAGGGAGGCCTTTGTACAGAGCTGAGGGCTGGGGACAGAGGGAGCAGACGAGCTGCTGGTGGGGGCGGGCGGGTGTTGTTCCAGACGGGAGGAGCAGCCGGTTCAGAAGGTGAGGTGGGGAGCGGAGGGGTCTGGGAGACAAGTCGGTCCTCGCGGCGAGGAGGCCAAGCGAGCAGACAGCGCAGAGCCCGCCTCCTTCCACCAGCACCGGAGGTTTCCGGACACCCTGTGTTTGAGAAGAGTCCCTCTGGCTGTGCTGGAGGACGGGCCTTGGGATCAGCCCAGCCCACCCCGGACCCCTGGAGCCGGGTGCGACTCCTGCCTCGCGAGTGGAATCCCTAGGTTCTTCCCGAGCGTTGGCTCTGTGCCGGGTGTCTGACCCAACAGACAGACTGCAGCCACGGAGCTGAAGCCCACGCGACAGACAGGCAACCCCGAGGGAGGGGGCACGGGCCCCGGCTTCCCTGGGGCTGAAGCCCACGCAACAGACAGGCAAACCCGAGGGAGGGGGCACGGGCTCCGGCTTCCCTGGGGCTGAAGCCCACGCGACAGACAGGCAAACCTGAGGGAGGGGGCACGGGCCCCGGCTTCCCTGGGGCTGCCGCACAGTAGCAGGTGGATCTGAGCCTGGCTGCCCAGTGCGTGGCCGAGGCTGGTGTGTGGGGCAGGACCCAGGGGGCTGCAGACACAAGGGGCTCCCCGAGCAGGCGCCTCCCCCGCCCCAGGAGCTCAGGAGGGCTGACACAGCCCCGGGTGAGATGGGCCACAGAGCGGAAGGGCCCCCGCCTGAACTCTCCCCCCTACACCATGAAGGCCCTCAGGTAGGTCCACAAACCCTGGCGGCGTGGGGTGCGATGCAGGCAGCCATGTGAGACTTCTGCCCCGGGGAGGTGGAGGCATCTGTCCCATGCACAGGCAGCCACAGAGGTCCCAGGGCCTTGAGCCAGGCAGGGCCCCCCCCCAACCCAGGGCCCCAGGGAGGACCAGGGCAGCAGACGTCTGAGCCCAGGATCCCACCCCCGGGTGGGGGAGGGCCAGGAGCTGCGGCCCCAGTGGCGGCCCCGTGGGAACGGCTCCCAGCACACACACAGCCAAGGCTGAGGGCAGCGGCCACGGAACCCAAACCCAGCTGGAGCGTGGCTGGAGTGGCACGGCCCTCTGCAGTGACAGCCATGGGGTGGGCCAGGCCTCTGCCCCCCTGCACAGCACACCCACGGGGAAACACACGGGTGGAACCCCAAGTTCTGCGGCACCCGGAAAACGGGGCGGACAGCAAGAACAGGAGCCTGCGCAGCTCTGGGGTGACTGTTGGGAATTTCATGAAGGGGATTCAAAGCGACCATGATTAATGTGTCAAAAGCTTATTGAAAGTGGAACAGCCTGCAGCAGCATATGGGGGTTCAGTGGGCTGATCAGGAGCGAACTGATGGCAGCAGAGATTGGAATATCCCCGGGTGAACTTGCAGCAGCCCCGCTGTCCATCAAGGGAAAGCTTCCGTGACTTTGGGGCTGGGTCCGTGGAAACCGTCTAAGGGGAAGCACAGGATGAACAGGCAGAGCCCCGGGGGCGGAGCCGCATCGGCCGCCTGCCGCAGGAAGAGGCGGAGTCCAGAGGCAGTGAGGCAGAGGGAACAGTGGAGGAGGCAGTGACGGGATCCTCGAAACCAATGCAAGAGATAAAAGCACAGATCCAGAAACCAGAGAACCTCAACCGGGGGAGATGTAAAGGAAAATATTACGAATAAGAAGCGCCCAGATAGGCCCTACTCAAACCGCTGGAAGCCGGAGGAAGCAGATCTCCAGGATTCAAATGGACGCCGTGACCTGGAAGAGAGGACGGGGCCGGCCCTGTGGCGCAGGGGGCTTAGCGTCCGCCTGTGGTGCTGGTGTCCCATCCAGGCTGGTTCGAATCTCGGCTGCTCCTTTTCCGATCCAGCTCCCTGCTGTGGCCTAGGAAAGCAGTGGAAGATGCCGGAGTGCTTGGGCCCCTGCCCCCACGTGGGAGACCAGAAGAAGCTCCTGGCTATGGCCTGGCCCAGCCCTGGCCATTGCAGCCATCTGGGGAGTGAACCAGCAGATGGAAGACCTCTCTCTCTCTCTCTCTCTCTCTCTGTGTGTGTGTGTGTGTGTGTCTCCCTCTCTCTGTAACTCTGCCTCTCAAATAAATAAATAAAAATCTTAAAAAAAAAAAAAAAAAAAAGGAAGAGGAGAAAGAATAGCACTTTTCCATCTGAAATAGGGCAAACCAGGAAAACCATAGAGCAAAACCTTTAAAGTCCTGGCCCAAAAAAAAAAAAAAAAAAAAATCCATCAGCCCAGAATTCTCTCCGTGGTGCAGACGTCTTTCAATAATGCAGGAGAAATGATTTTCTCAAATAAAGAACTTGGAGAATTTATTATCAGTTATCTTGCAGTAAAATGAGTGTGCCAGAAACTTCTCCAGACAAAAGGAATACAATTCAGAAACTTGGATCTGAAGGAAGAAACGATGAAAATGAAGGTAAATATGAAAGACATTTTCTCGGTTTTAATCACTCTGAAAGATAATTGACTGTCAGAGGCAAGAATAGCAGCAATGGTGCAAGGATTTACGACAATAGCACCGAAGACAGAACGGAGGAGCTGGAATTATGCAGTTGTGAGGATCTTACATAACGTGTGAGGCAGAACATGGAATGTCAGGCTGGGGCTAATTAAAGGGACAGACGGCAGCCCCTACGGGAGCCACTGAAACTTTTTAGAGACTTTACGGCCTGGGCTGCACGCACGTCTCGATCCCGCACGCTGTCTTCCTCCTGTCCTGAGAGCACTGCCGGTGTGTTCCGACCCTGCCACCACCCTCTGCAGCGAGCCTTGTGGCTTGTCATCGCAGGCCACCTCCTCGGCGGGGACTGCCCGGGCTGCGCCATCTAAGCAGGCCCCTGCTTTCCCCAGATGACCTGGTGAACGATTCTGCCGTGTGTCAGACCCAAAGGGCTCTGACGTGAGCTCGCCTTGCACACCTGCCCCCCAGAGCCCGGCGCGGTGCCCGCGGGTCCTCTCTCGACAGCCAATGCCCACTGACTTGTCGGGAGGCGAGGCCTGTGTGACGTGAACCACAAATGGTCAGTGCGGCTCAGTAGCCAACAGGAGCGCACACGGTCAGTCTTGCAGGCCTGGAGAGAACGCAGACTGTGCTTACACGAGACTTTGGGGGATCAACCCAAGTTTGCCTGCAATGGAGACGGAAGAGGAGTGCGTTTGGGGCCAGTGGGGACGTGCTGCTTTGGCGGGCCAAGAGGCGAGGGGTCCTGCCCACTGAAGCTGGCATGAAACCAGGAGGGCTTGGTGCTCGCTGGCACTGGGCTGGGTCACGGAAGGGGTGACCCACTTGTTCAGGGGTTTTGATGTCATCTGGAGCCACCAGGAAATCATCAAGGCTTTGACTTGGACACGACATGAACTGATCAGCACTGAGGTGAGGACAGTGCTGTGCACGGCAGGGAAAGAGCAGGGGGAGAGCAGGGGCGGGGCGCCCACAGGAGCATGGGGGGGGCACCCACAGGAGCACGGTGGGGAGGGGGCGCCCACAGGAGCACAGTGGGGAGGGGCACCCACAGGAGCACGGTGGGGAGGGGGCGCCCACAGGAGCACAGTGGGGAGGGGCGCCCACAGGAGCATGGTGAGGAGGGGGCGCCCACAGGAGCACAGTGGGGAGGGGCGCCCACAGGAGCATGGTGAGGAGGGGGCGCCCACAGGAGCACAGTGGGGAGGGGCGCCCACAGGAGCATGGTGAGGAGGGGGCGCCCAAAGGAGCACAGTGGGGGGGGCTCCCACAGGAGCACAGTGGGGGGGGGCTCCCACAGGAGCACAGTGGGGAGGGGCGCCCACAGGAGCACGGTGGGGAGGGGCACCCACAGGAGCACAGTGGGGGGGCGCCCACAGGAGCACGGGGGGGGGCGCCCACAGGAGCACGGGGGGGGGCGCCCACAGGAGCACAGTGGGGGGGGGCTCCCACAGGAGCACAGTGGGGGGGGGCTCCCACAGGAGCACAGTGGGGAGGGGCGCCCACAGGAGCACGGTGGGGAGGGGCACCCACAGGAGCACAGTGGGGGGGCGCCCACAGGAGCACGGGGGGGGGCGCCCACAGGAGCACGGGGGGGGGCGCCCACAGGAGCACAGTGGGGAGGGGCCCCCACAGGAGCACGGTGGGAAGGGGTGCCCACAGGAGCACGGTGGGGAGGGGGCGCCCACAGGAGCACAGTGGGGAGGGGCACCCACAGGAGCACAGTGGGGGGGGCGCCCACAGGAGCACAGTGGGGAGGGGCACCCACAGGAGCACGGTGGGGAGGGGCACCCACAGGAGCACAGTGGGGGGGCGCCCACAGGAGCACGGGGGGGGGGCGCCCACAGGAGCACAGTGGGGAGGGGCGCCCACAGGAGCACGGTGGGGGGGCGCCCACAGGAGCACGGTGGGGAGGGGCACCCACAGGAGCACGGTGGGGGGGCGCCCACAGGAGCACAGTGGGGAGGGGGCGCCCACAGGAGCACAGTGGGGAGGGGCACCCACCGGAGCACAGTGGGAGGGGGCGCCCACAGGAGCACAGTGTGGGGGGGGCGCCCACAGGAGCACAGTGGGGAGGGGGCGCCCACAGGAGCACGGTGGGGAGGGGGCGCCCACAGGAGCACAGTGGGGAGGGGGCGCCCACAGGAGCACAGTGGGGAGGGGGCGCCCACAGGAGCACGGTGGGGAGGGGGCGCCCACAGGAGCACGGTGGGGAGGGGGCGCCCACAGGAGCACGGTGGGGAGGGGGCGCCCACAGGAGCACAGTGGGGAGGGGGCGCCCACAGGAGCACAGTGGGGAGGGGGCGCCCACAGGAGCACAGTGGGGAGGGGGCGCCCACAGGAGCACAGTGGGGAGGGGTGCCCACAGGAGCACAGTGGGGAGGGGTGCCCACAGGAGCACAGTGGGGAGGGGTGCCCACAGGAGCACAGTGGGGAGGGGTGCCCACAGGAGCACAGTGGGGAGGGCGCCCACAGGAGCACTGTCGGGGAGGGGCACCCACAGGAGCACAGTGGGGAGGGGCACCCACAGGAGCACTGTCGGGGAGGGGTGCCCACAGGAGCACAGTGGGGAGGGGCACCCACAGGAGCACTGTCGGGGAGGGGTGCCCACAGGAGCAGGGGTGCTCAGAGCTGAGGCAGCGAGTGCAGGAGAGGTGGGGGCACTGGCTGCCCCTGGAGGTGCCCGCAGGTGAGCGTGGGTGGGGAAGAGGCCTCCGAAGGGGGCGAAGCTGCAGCACCAGCCAGAGGTGAGCCCAGCATCTGCCTTGAGAGGGGTGGGGGCAGGGGTGGCCTGGGGTCCCACAGGTGCCCTGGCCCTCTCTGTGGGAGGTCCGGGAGAGGTGGGCAGTGAGCAGTAAGAGTCAGGAGCTGAGGAGGCCGGAGTCCCAGACGCCCCGGAGGCTTCTGTCACGGTTGTGGGTTAGGGGATGACCTGCGGGGGGACCCAGAAGCTCCTGGCTCCTGGCTTTGGAGCGGCGCAGCTCCGGCCCTTGCGGCCGATTGGGGAGTGAACCATCGGATGGAAGGCCTCTCTCTTTCTCTCTCTCTCTCCCCCCATAACTCTCACTTTCAAATAAATAAATAAATCTTTTAAAAAAATAAAATAAGCGTATCACGCAGGAACTGGGCAATATGCTCACCTACAGGGAAGCACTTCCCAAAGAAAGTCGCGTTGCTTGCCCTCCGCAGCAGCCCCTGCTCACGCCTGCTGCCTTTCCCACGTCCACACGGATCCTCCCTCCGTGGGCGCCGGCACACCGCACGCTGGGTAACTCCATGCACCTCGGCCACCACGGCGCCGTGACCCCGGGAGCTATCGAGTCCCACGACGTCAAAGTCGCAAAACTCAGGAGAACTTGCTCTTGCTCTGTATTAGAGCATCGGATCGGAACCACGGGTTCAGACGGAATAATGAAGGCAATTTCCTGTGATGAAGGCAAGAAGGAAAATAGCATTCATCGAACACTTTCTAGAAGCCCTGCATTGCGTGGACGCAGATAAATAGCCAGAGACAGCAAACGTGTCTCACAGCCTTGGGCAATTATCTCTAAATGCTGGGATTACAGGTATTTATCCCTTTCGTGATGCACTGCATTTCCTTAAAACCTTAATGACCACGCTTTGCTTTGAAAATATATACGAAATCTCCCTCTCTCTCCCTCTCTCTGCCCCCCCTCCCCATGCTACCAGGGTCTCTGATCGGATTTTCCGCAGCAAGGTGCACCTGCGTATTCCACACCCACACCGGTGCCGGGAACAGGACGGGCGTGGTCTCGGGGCCCTGGCACCTGCCCCGCCCTGCCCCACGGTGCTGCACACTGCCCGTCCTCCCGGCCTGTCTGGCCGAGTTCCGCTGATGGAGCTGCTCTCAGATTCCTGCCTGCAAACCCTCAGCTTTCTTTTCTTTAATCTTGAGAACATTTTTGCTGCTATAAATTGCCACCTACAGAGACGAATAAATTTTTAAATAGAAACCTCAGCAACCAGTGGCAAAAATGAGCGCCCAGGACGGGGCCACCACATCAGGCAGGCCTGCGTTTCTGCACCCTCGGCCGCTCCCCTCTCTCCGGGGGCGTTCACGCTTCCGTCTTCCGGGATGTCCCGTTTCTTCCTTCTCTTGGTAGTTCTAGTGCACAGCTGTACATGTTGCAAATGCAGGGCTAAGTCTGGCTTCTTTGTTCAGAGTTTGCTTGTGGGAGTCACCCATGCATGTGGTCGGCCTGGCTGGAGTCCACTCATTTTTATTCTTGGCGTGAATGAGGAGTGGGCAGCACAGCTACAGCCCTGGTGCAGCTCGGAGTCTGCCAGGAGGCGGCTTCCGCCGCTGACCCCTCAGCCGCGGGGTCGAGTCCCTCCCTCTGCCCGCACACGCTGAGGGCACCCCATCGCTGGTGCTTTTGTTTCACGTGTTCATCAATTATTTATTTTGAAAGAGGGGGGGTCTTTCATCTGCTGGCTCACTCTCCCAGGTATAAATACAGCATAATGGGTTTGTTTTGCATTTTCTCCTCCCAGTGAGGTGGAGACTGTGTGAACGTCTCAGCCCTTCCGAGTGAATGGAGTATTTAATCCGGATATTATCAAATCGGGAGCTAGTTTCCACTGCTTTCGGTGCTTTTTAGCATTCTGGGTTTGATTTTAAGAATCACAGTATTCTGGGGCGTTAAGGAGTATTTTTCTGACATCTGAGGTGGTGGCGACACCTCCTATACACGTGGGATATTGTTCTGCCTTTCTCATCCATGTCCACGATTTGGTTGGAATAATTTTGGGGATTGTGGGTGATAGAAGCCATGTTTTCTTTTTGTACATTGACACATGATTTTGAAAATTATTTACTTATTTGAAAATGAGACAGGAAGATAGAGGGAGGGAGAGAGGGGAGAGAGGGGAGAGAGATGAGAGAGAGAGAGAGTGAGAGAGAGAGAGAGAGTGAGAGAGCTCCTATCCTCTGGTTGACTCCCCAGATGTGTGCAATGGCCAGAGCTGAGCTGAGGGGACCTCAGTCTGGTTCTCCCATGTCCTGGGAGACACCCAGGATCACTGCTGCCTCCTAGGGTCTGCCTCAGAGGGGAAACGGAATGGAAGTGGAGCCAGGACTTGAACCCACACACAGCACCATGGGCCACGGGCATCGTAGCGGCTGGGCTGCAGGGACAGTGAACACATCCACTCAGAGTTCACTGAGAGCCACTGCTCTCTGCAGCTCTGCCCCCTCCACCTTCCTCCTAGGTCCAGGGGTCACATGGCGGGGGGCTTTGTGGCCTCCACTGTACCTGTGACCCAGGTGTGGAGTCACAGCAGCACTGTTCTTAGACTGCTTACGTGGGGGAAGCGGCGTGAGGCTGGCTCCTGAGCTGGAAGAGAGGCGTCGGGCTGGACGCAGAGTCCAGACGTGGCTCGGGGGCAGGGGACTGACCCACACCTGGGATGCTGGTGCCCTGGGGAGGCGGAGCTTGTGGGGGTGTTGGTAGCTGGCATCTGAGGGCAAGAGGACCAGCGGGAAGGGAGGCACCCAGGACACACTCTGCACAGAGGTCCCGCGAGGGCGATGCAAGGCGGTGCTGCCAGAGGTCCCTGGAGGGAGGATTGAAAGGTGCATTTATTCTGGTGCAGAAACAACCTGAGATTCATGCATGACTCTCCCCACGTTGTGCATTTCCCATGAGCCTTCTGATGACCTTTCCCATTTCAGCTTTTTTTTTTTTTTTCTTTTTAGCAAAATATACTTATCTTGTACAGCAGCTTGGGAGAGGGCATGGGGTGGGCTCCTCCCCCGCGCAGTGCTGAGGGGTCTCAGACAGCACCTGCGGTCAGCCCCGAGCCATCTGCCCTCCTCCTCCCCGGGACCCTCCCTGGGACCCTCGGACCTTCCTCCCGAGAGGGGGCCCTGCCACCCGAGGAGCGGCGCACTTCCTTCCGTGCTGGCTCGGTGATGACGAAACTGCCCCGTTCACGTGGTCAGCAGAGGCGTTGCCGCCTGCACGGTCCTGGTTCCTGAGGGTTCTCGCTGCGCGAGGCCCAGCTGTGCGGCTCTCTCCTCTCGCGCTGGCGTAAGGCTCGTCGTCTTCAGTCTCAGGGACCCC
Organism: Oryctolagus cuniculus; assembly: GCF_964237555.1. Lineage (NCBI taxonomy): Eukaryota > Metazoa > Chordata > Mammalia > Lagomorpha > Leporidae > Oryctolagus > Oryctolagus cuniculus. The sequence continues at coordinate 2,041,395 of NC_091442.1, forward strand.
GCCCCTTCCCACGGTGATTTCTGAGAACGCTTTGACATTCCTTCTGCCTTCGGCTTTCACAAGATTTGTATAATTGCCTGGGTGTGCAGTTATTTTTTTTTCCATGTGTTGGTTTATAAAGCCTCTGAGATCCGTGACTTGCGTCTTTTATTAGCGTTGACAAGTTCTCTGCTTGGTGTCTGCCTCCTCTCTCCTGGGGGTCCCACTGTCCAGCACTGGGCGTCCCCTTGGCATCTGCAGCGTCTCTTGTCCAGGATGTGCCCTTGACATTGAAGGCCAACCCACCCTCTGGCTCACTGCATTTTCTGCGTCCAATTTATGCTAAATTGTTGCTGAGTTCTGTTGTTTGTTCGCATGGTTTTCTGTTCTGTGACATTCAATTGATTTCTTAAACGTGGCCCAAGTTCTTTGTGGAAATCCCCAGTGGGTTCTCTGCTCGGACGAGAATTCCAATCACCGTTCTCGGCGTGTGAGGCTGACAAGTCTATTTCCTGGACCCTGTTTCTCCCGATCCTGTTATCCGTGCTGTCCACTGTTTTGCCGGCACCCTGTCTTGCCATGGCACGTGCCTGGCGATTCTACGTGGTGCCCCGATGTTGCGTGTTTGCAATCATTTGTAGAAAGCCTGCAGCTCTCGCTGATGCTATTTCTGTTCCGACAGCGATCAGGTTCAAGTTCATCCACCTTCAGCGATGGAGACCGGCGGGAGCTGAGCCACAGGCCCTGCAGTGGGCTGTGCACAGCTGGGACTCTGAGGAGCACGGAAGGGCATCGTCCCTCATCGCGACTTCTCTGCAGCTGCCCCGTAACCCTCCACGCTCTTGTTTGCTTTGTATCAGAGTCTTGCAGAATTTTAAATATGTTCTGCGATGTTGAAGGTTGGTCTTATGTATTTAGCCCACCGGTTTTAACACGTCCTCTATTTGTTCAGTTAAACAAACATTTGTGAAGGTGTCCCACGTGCAGGCCCCGAGTTCCAGGCTGCAGGTGCAATGGTGAGCCAGAGAGAGAGAGAGCGCACACGCGAGAGAGCGAGAGAGATGGCCCACGTGGCATTGGTGGTCCAGGGATTTTAGTGGGATTTTTTTTAGGATTTATTGGTTTATTTGAAAGGCAGAATTACACAAGAGGTAGAGACAGAGACAGAGAAAGAGAGAGAGTGAGGTCTTCTGTCCTCTGGTTTACTCCCCAAAAGGCCATAATGGCCAGGGCTGGGCCAGGCTGAAGCTGGGAGCCAGGGGCTTCATCCGGCCTCCCATTCTCTGCTGGTTTCCCAAGCGCAGGCTGTGTTTAACCCCCTATGCCAAAACATTGGCTCAGGCTTCACATTCTGGTTACCTGACCTTTGACCCATAGTCTCTTAGAAACACACCCTGGAAATGAGTCCAGGAAGCACCACTGTGGTGCACAGGACTGACACTGAGAGTGGGGTCCTGGTCCCCCCAGCTGGCCCATCAGACACCGTGGGCAGGGTCCTGGTCCCCCAGCTGGCCCGTCAGACACCGTGGGCAGGGTCCTGGCCCCCCAGCTGGCCCGTCAGACACCGTGGGCAGGGTCCTGGCCCCCCAGCTGGCCCGTCAGACACCGTGGGCAGGGTCCTGGAAGTGCAAGTGTGCAGAGGCAGGTCCTGCTCACGGGACGGAGCGCACCAGGGTCAGGGCAGCCTGCTTCCTCTCCAGCCGGGCTGCCCGTGCAGGGTGTGGGGCTTGCCTTGTGCAGCCCTGGCTGGCGCCTGATGGTGGCAGGAGGGAAGAGGGAGGGAAGTTGAAAGAAGGTGCGGAAGATCCATTGGAATTTAAACCCTGTTCGCTGTCGCAGTCATGAGAGCCTGGGGCTGGGAAACACCACCCCGCCTGGAAGGCAATTCCCACGAGTCCCCACGTCTCTTCAAACGCCCATCAGATCCGCAGGCTTTGATGTGTGACCAACTGCTTCCATGCGACTTTCTGTTAACTCAGATCTGAGTCCAGGCGGGGAAGGACAAATTGGCCCTTTTATCAAACGCTCGCGGTATCAGCCGTGTCCCCGCCCAGAAGCTGCACTGAGCTTCTGTACGAACGGACAAAGCGAATGAGCGTCGGCTCAGGGGCCTGATGGAACCCAGCCACATCTGCACGCGTGGAGCTGCGATCCCGAGTCGCCTCCGACCGTGCCGCCCTGACTCGGCTCTCTGGGGGCACAGCTCGCTTGTGGGAGAGACACCAGCCCCCCGCTGTTCGCCAGCGCCAGGGGAAGGCCGTCCGGGGCCAGCGGCCGTGGGGCGCTGCGGCTGTGGCTCCTGGCTGGAGCCCCTAAGCAGAGGAGAAGTGCTTCTGCAGCATGTCCGTGATGGCCACCACCGGACACAGTGGATGATGGCCGAACTGCGTGGCCACACTCCAGCCCCCTGCCTCCTCTCCTGGGGCTGGGGGGCTGGTGCAGGCCTGCAGCCCGCCCCTCAGGAGCTCTCCAAGAGAGGGGCAGGCGGCGTGTGCCCCAGGGGCTCCAGGTCCCCTCCCCGCTTTCCTGAGAAAGAGCAGCGCCCGTCAGACCGGGAGGGGGGAGCAGCCAGGGAATCCGCGTGCACAGGAGCTTACCAGTGGAAGCCCCGCGTCGCGAGGCCAGCGGACCACCTTGCCCTTAAAACCTCCCCGCGAGGACCCTCGGGCTCAGGCCCCAGCCAGGCCGCCTCACCCCAGACCGTTGTCTGGAGTAGGGACGGAGCCCGAGCTGTCGGCGGGGCCGGCTTCCAGTGAGGCCCAAGGGTGGGATCTGCCTCTGGCTGTGGAAGCCATCTTCTCCATGTCCGTGTGTGTCCACATGTGTCAGCGTGTGTGTCCACGTGTGTGTCTCTGTGTGTGTCCATGTGTGTATCCATGTGTGTCTCTGTGTCTATGTGTGTGTCCACGTGTGTGTCTGTGTGTGCCTACATGTGTGTGGGTGTATGTGATTATGTGTGTGTGTCTGGGTGTGTGTCCACATGTGTGTGCGTGTATGTGTCTGTGTATGTGTGCGTGTATGTGTCCGTGTGTGTGTCCATGTGTGTCTGTGTGTGTGTCCACGTGTGTGTCTGTGTGTGTGTCCACATGTGTGTGGGTGTGTGTGATTATGTGTGTGTCTCTGAGTGTGTGTCCGTGTGTGTGTCTGCATGTGTGTGGGTGTTGTGTCCATGTGTGTAGGTGTGTGTGATTATGTGTGTGTGTCTGGGTGTGTGTCTGCATGTGTGTGCGTGTATGTGTGCGTGTGTGTGTGTGCGTGTGTGTCTGTGTGTGTGTGTCCTGTCTTCCTCTTCCAGGGAGGACATGGGTCAGGGCTCAGCAGTGCTGTGGGATCACACACAGCAGGAAAGGAGCCGAGGTCCGACGACCGTGGACAGCTCTGGGCCGGCCTGTGCAGGCTGGCGACGGACAGCTCCAGGCAGTTTGCAGTTGGACGCCGCACCTGCCTGCGCCCGGCTGCACCTGGCCCGTAGGACAGCCTGGCCCAGTGGCATGGCAGGTCCTCGTGCCCCTAACACGCACCTCAGGTCCCCCACCTGCCCTGCTCCACGCGTGTCAGGAACTTGGAGCAGAGCTGGGGGACATTTTCACATGGCTGCGGGGCGTGTCCCGTGTCAGACCCTCCACTCCCATCATGCACCTCACGCCACCCCACTTCCAGTGCTGAGGCACAGAAGTGGGTGGGGCTCGAGCCAGTGCTCTACCGGCCTTCACTGGGCTCCACGTGGCCGTCACCCCACTGCTGTGTGTGTGGGGGTGGGGCTCCCACTGCTGGGCGCTTTTCCTGCGAGAGGAGGTTTTCTTTGTTTGCGAGCATTTGCGACTCTGGCTGTTTGTCCGTGCACGACTTGGATCTTGAGTTCGTGTTTTGTTTTGCTCCGATGAGTCCTGATTTTCTGGGTACACCTGTGCCTCCATCTTTAAGTCTTCCGTGTAGAGGGAAGAGCCTGTGGTGAGTCCAGCTGGGAGCCCCGCAGCCCACCACAGCGTGGCCTCCGCTGACCCAGCTCAGCCCGCCTCAGCCTCGGGAGATGACACGAGCCCAAACGGAGGTGGGAGCTTTGAATGCATGAAATGAACTTAAATTCTACACGGTGAAAATCACCAGGCTGAAAGGTAAAAAGGTCAGGGAGAAACTTGGAAAACCATTTGCTTTTTATGTCCTAAAAGGCCACACACGAACAGGGCCACACATGGACACATGCACACACAGAGATACACAACATAGAAACACAAATGGACACACACACGGACACACAAAGACACACACACACAGAGACACACACGGACACAGATACACGCAGACACACACACATGGACACACACACAGACACACAAAGACACACACGGACACACACAGAGAGACACACACGGACACATAGATACATGCAGACACACACACATGGACACACACGGACACACAAAGACACACAAGGACACATAGACACATGCATGGACACACATACACACACACACACACACACACGGCCACAGATACACACAGAGACGTCAAAAAGTCCATGGGACGAGAGTGCAGAGACAAAGGTGAGTGTGCACTGTTTCCTCAACAAGGCTCCCCCAAGTTCCAGGCTCTGCAGGAACAGCCTCAGCCGCGCGGCCCACCCTGAACAGCGAGGCCCCGGGGACTCTCTCCCGCTGCTCCCTACAGCAACCGGAGCGCTCCTGACTTCTTTTGAGACGAGGAAACAGAAAGGAGTCGGGCCTGCTGGGCACACGCCAGGGACTGCTCGAGGTGTTGGCAGAATCGCTCGCTCTCCTTTATTTATCTGTCTGAAAGTCAGAGCTACAGAGAGAGGCAGAGACAGAGGGGAGGTCTTCCGCCTGCTCCTTCACTCCCCAGATGGCAGCGGTGACGGGCTGGGCCAGGCGGAAGCCAGGAGTCAGGAGCTTCTTCCAGGTATCCCAGTGAGTGACAGGGGCCAGCCGTCAGCAGGCGCTCGACTGGAAGCGGAGCAGCCTGGACTCGAACCGGTGCCCATACGGGATGCCAACACGGCAGGCTGCGGCTTCACCTGCTCTGCCACGACACCGGCCCCAGAGTTGCTCTTAACTGGCACGAGAGCTGGGCAGGCGCGTTGTCGGGCTGGAGGAGGGCTCCCCTGGAAGCCTCGGCCAACTTCACCAGCACCATCCTACCAAGCGGAGGTCACCGTGAGCATCCTCAAAACCACTGCCAGGATCTTTGCTCTTTTTAAAAACAGATGCATTTATTTATTTGAAAGTCAGAGTTAGAGACAGAGAGAGAGAGAGAGAGAGATCTTACATCTGCCGGCTCCCTCTCCTGCTGTCCACAGCAGCCAGGGCAGAGCTGGTTTGCAGCCAGGAGCCAGGAGCTTCCTCTGGGTCTCCCACACGAGTACAGGGGCCCACAAATTTGGACCATCTTCCACTGCTCTCCCAGGCCATTAGCACAGAGCTGGACCGGAAGTGGAGCAGCCGGGACTGGAGCTGGTGCCCATGTGGGATGCTGTCATGCAGGTGGTGGCTTTACCTGCTACACCACCACGCCGGCCCCAGCCTTTGCTCCTGACGGGTCCACTTTTGCCTTGGGCCATTTTCAGCTTTGTCACCATTTTCCTGATTGTGCCTGGTGTTCAGAATCGTAGCAACAAAGTCGTGTTCCAGCGCCTGTTAGATCCTTTCAGGAAACGCTTCGTGATCTCGATCGCACTTGTTTGCAATCGCCATTGCAAGCTCTGTTCCTGTCTGCGGCCGGTGTGGGTGCGGAAGTTTTGGTGCCCAGGGAACAGAAAGTTTGGTCCAGTTCAGTTTTCCAGCCAGCACTGTGCAAGCTAAGCTCCTGAGCTGTCTGCGGCGTTGGCTGTTGTCTCCCTGTTCGTTGCTGGTCCTGTCCCATCAGGGCGAGAACAAAACCTTCTTTGGCCTTGACAATGGATGTGAATCGTCTGCAGCTGACGGCTTCTTCTCCAATGCCGGCCGTCCCTGTCCAGAATGGAGTTACCCGCTCGGAACGACTGAGTTCTTCGGGTGTTGTCCTCTTGACTTATCACAAAGCCGCGGTGACGTCACCGTTCTTCCACCCACGCGTCCCCATGACTCGGACGTTCGTTCTGGCTTCGATTTTAGTGGAGTTCACATTACCCACAGCAGCTCTTTACGTCTGATGTCTTATCTTTCCTGCTCGGATGTGTGAAACAAGCCCCTGGGAGTGTGTTTTGGTGCCAAAAACACTTGAAATAATGAAAATTTTCCACCATGAGCTTTTGAAAGATCCTATGTGTGAGTACGTGTGTGCGTAGTTTTAACCAATTAAAAAAAAGTGAGTCCAATAGAAAAATGGGTGTGAAAATATAGGAAATACATGAAAAATGAAACATGCAGCCTTGAAATGTGTAAGATGATGTTTGGTGTGAATTCAGTTGTAAATAATCACGTGGCAATGCCACTTCCTCACTGGTTACTTTGGCACAGACTTGATTCAAACTTGGCCGGGGTGCAGAGCGGACTCTCGTTCCTAAAGCGCAGGGATTGATTTGTGACCTCCATGTTGGACATTCGGTAAAATCTATCAAAACCACACAGAACCTTTCACTCCGAGGGCTGCGTGCTGGGTAGACCTGCACCTGTGTGAAATGACAGCAGCGAAATCCTGGACGAAACAGAAACGAGAGGCAGGGCTGCTTCCCCGGCTGCGCCATGAGGAAAAGAGGCAGCCCTGTGTACGCTGACAGGGAACAGTTTCCAGTATGTTTCACCGGAGACGTCAGCATTTACGGATGCTATCGGTTTACGGAAGCCCAGCATGCACATTCGCTTGTTTCTGACAGGTGCGCTGGAACCTGCTCATCTTGGGAGAACGCAGGAGAAACGCGCCCGGGCTGGGCAGCGACACAGAGGCACACGCACCCCCTGCCTGGATTGCAAGCCCCGCAAAGTTTCTGCAAAGAATGCCGAAGCGAACAGGACACAACATCAGCACCTGTTCAGAGGTGAGGCCACAGACCATCTGTTCTACTAGATTCTGTACTTTCATGCTTATTTCAAATGGCTCATAGTTAACATTTAAAAATAAAAATCCGCATGTCTTTTTACCTACGCAATTTAAAAATGAAAGATTCCCACACATACGCGCCTAAATGCGTCCACAGTTTTGACTGCAACGTCTATTTTATTCAGTGCTTCCTTAGTTGCCACAGTCCACACTGGCTTGAGCCCAGGGGAAGACACACTGGTTCGGATTTCTGGATAGCGCTGTGATTGGGTCGGGGGCCTGCAGGTGTGGGTGGGTCCGGGAGGTCGTCCCCTCCGTGGTCGGGTTCCTGTGCGTCTGCTTCTGCTTCCGTCTGGGCAGGTCCCTGCTGGTAGTGGCAGAGATGAGCTCAGAAGTTCCCAGCCGGGTCCGCCGGCCCCTCAGCTTCCCGCAGAGAACACGTAGTTCCAGCAAAGCACTGCGGCTCCCTCAGGCAGGCGAGCACCCTCCCCGTCACTGTGGGCCCTCGTGGCTGGGGCTCCTGGCCACCTCTAACCCAAGGCCAGGTGTGGCCAATGGGAAATGAATGGTTTAGCAAAGGAAAACCGAGATTCCATTACCCCAAGGAGGAAGGAATGGAGGCAGCAGGCAGGCGTTTCCCTGGGGACATCTCCTCCCAGCCACCCGCCAGGACGGAAACTACACCCGCTGGGCATCCCCACGCTGCCCACTGGGCGTCCCCACGCTGCCCACTGGGCGTCCCCACGCTGCCCACTGGGCGTCTCCACGCTGCCCACTGGGCATCCCCATGCTGCCCACAGGATGGAAACTATACCCACTGGGCGTCCCCACACTACCACTGGGCGTCCCCATGTTGTCTGCTGGGCGTCCCCACGCTGCCCACAAGGTGTCCCCACGCTGTCCACTGGGCGTCCCCACACTGCCCATGGGGTGTCCCCACGCTGCCCACTGGGCGTCTACACACTGACTGCAGGCACGCGGCTCCCACGGGGCCCAGATTCGTGATCTGGGCTGGCTTTCCACCCTCCCAGGAGGCACCCAACACCCACCCGGTGCACTGTGAGGGGTCACACCTCTCTCCGCGTGCCCACCTCGCCCCTTCCCGGCGCTCTGGTCTGGTTTTAGTAAGATGATGGCTTGTCAGACATGCTGTAGAATGTCCCATTGGGGAAGAAAGTGAATCCTCTCTCCTCGGACGCTGTAAACCCAGAGCGAAGTCTGAGGCCGCGGTGAACGGCAGAGTGCGTGTCTCCCCCCGGGACCCTCCGCAGGAGATGCAAGTCCACAGGCGGCCACGCCAAGGTTCGCCACGCGGATGGGCCGATGGCCTCAAGCTTTACCGTGTCAGTGCACAGGTGCCTCTTGGATTCGGCAAGCCGGGTGTGCGCGCGTATTCAGAGCCAGCGCGTCCTGTCCCCAGGGAGGGGCTCCCCAACGGCCCGAGCTTTCCCTGATGGCAGCCTCCTTCCGGGTCGGTTCTTTCTTTGGAAACTTAAGTAGTGGTGTCCTCATTCCGCCACTTCCTCCTCACTTACTTGCTGCTACTCTTCTGAAAAGACGTGTTTTCCTCCTTCACCGAGGACAAATTGGCTCTGAGTAAATGCTGTTCTCGTCAGGGACCAATTTTCAGGGAACAAACTGGTTGATTGTCACGCCGAGTGGTGGCAAGTGAGTTTGTCTTCCTCTATTTCCTGATCACAATTTGGATTCTTTCCCACCTAAGGCTAAGCCGGAGTTTGGGGTGCAGGGTGCTGACCAGGGAGGAGGGGGCAGGGCTGGGCTGGGCTGGGAGAGGAGCCTCCTGCAGTGCAGGGAGCCCAGACAGCAGAGGGTCCCCATCAGACCTGGGCCACGGGGCTGGCAGCCTGGACCTCCTGGCCCTGTCTCCTGTGGCGCCCACGGCCTCCAGGAGGTGAGCTGGAGTGGGGGCTCCCGGGTCTCCAGGCAGGGCGGGAGGGTGGAGCCGGCACCTCTGAGGCTGCTCTCCCCGAAGGTGTCTCTGCAGCCCCTCCCGGGGGACCAGGGACAGCTCCTTCCCACCGCTCTCGTTGGGTCCTCCATTTTTGCGTTTGCTGTCTTTTTGTTTGTGTGTTTGCCATGTGCTTTAACATTATTGTGGGCGCGTGTATAGTATAACATTCTCTATGTGTCACAATGAGGGACGTGGGGGGATTTTTACTTATTTATTTTTAGGGTGCAGATGCTCCCCCATGCAGCCAGCGGGGCTGACTTGGGCACGCCCTTGTGTCTTTAAGCTCTGCTTCCTTTGAGTGTGAAACAGGTGGGCTGCAGGACCTTAGTGTGAGTGAGACACCGCCCTGAGGGTCACTGCGTGCAGCTGGGACATACGTGTGCCTGTGAGTGTGTCTGTGCGTGCAGGTGCATGTGTGTCTGTGTATCACGTGTGTGTGCACGTGTGTGAGCTTTTGTGCATTTTAAATCATGACTTTCTAATACTATTTTATATTCGAATGATCTTACCTTCTTGATTATGTGTGTGTGTGTTTGCACGGTGACACTAATGCAGGTTTTTCCTGAAAGGTGCACTTAGTGTCACGTCTAAGATAAGCAATTTGCTGTTATTGATAATACCGCCGAGTGAATCTCCAGCTTTCTTTGCAGCTCGCTTGTCCTTGGGGTAAAACCACCAAGGATTTGGAACCGGGTTGCTGTTTTCAAAGATAATTGCAATAACTTTTCTCTGTTTTATTGCGTTAATACTTTGATACAAAATTAGGTCCGTTTGCTTCAGCTTGTTTCCGGTTGAGGGTTTGATAGTTTCCCTTTTTAAATTCATTTTTTGTAATATGTAAAACGTCTGCGAGCTTCAGAATCCGGATTTTGACATCGTTCCCCTGAGGATGTTTTTCTTTTTTTTTGGTTTTGGCTTCTAAAATTGGCACATTTACAAATGTCTTACCTAGACGTGTCTATGTATGAGTGCACACACACGTGTAGATACAGACATGGATGTAGACGCAGACATAGAAGCATCTCAGGTCTCTGGGATTCCCTGAGCACCAGGCTCAGGACGCTCTGCCCACACCCGTGCCTCGGCATGACTCAGCATGACTCAGCGGTGTGTCAGAGATGCCCAGAGCCCCTCCATAGGACACGCGATTACTTTCCGTAAGCACAAAGCATCGGTGAATATTTTATCTCCGGGAAAACATTGCCTGGCACGTACAAACGCCCTGGAGTTAGGGCCCCATGTGTGCAGTCTGCAATCCTTGGCTTAGATACACCTGCTTGAAGCAAAGGCTGTGGGACCAGCAGGACCCCTCACCCACGGGTGTGCAGGAAAGGGCGATGTGAGGCTGGACCACGGCCCCATCACACTGAGGACCCTGCCCCTCTGCAGGCCGGAGCGCCTGGAGCTGTCCCTGGACATGGGCGTTTGGCAGCACTGGGTGAAGGGAACAGGAATGCACTTTGCTTTCTTCAGGAGCTGGAGCCTGAACCGACTGCGCTCAGGATCCCTGTGCTTTCACTCTGCCTTAGACAGGAAGCAAACTCAGCAAGTACAGATAGTGGCTCACTGCTAAACACTCTCGGACAATTTCACAGTGACTGTCACAGTGAGCGTCAGGTAGAGCACATTGACTCCATGATGTGCAAAGACATCCAGCTTAGTAAAATCCAGAGAGTGGGGCTGGCGCTGTGGCTGAGCAGGCTAAGGCACCATTTACAGCCCTGGCCTCCCACAGAGGCACCGGTTTGAGTCCTGGCTGCTCCACTTCCAATCCGGCTTCCTGCCAGTGCACCTGGGAAGGCAGTGGGGGGGGGGTGGCCCAAGTGCTTGAGCCCCTGCACCCGTGGGAGAGCAGTGACATAGTAAAAAGCTGGAGAAGCACTTTGAAGATTGTGCATTGTCTACCAAAGCATATTCTAGGGAATCCAAGACACAGGTAATGCTGACAGCCGTCCAAAAATGGCTTTGAACTCAAACCAGTTTAGAATCTCTTTTTTGGACTAATTTGAATAATGTTTTAAAAAACTGTAGATCTCTAAAAGTAATTCAGCTTTCAATAAGTCTTATATGTATTAATATTTAGTGTAGAACTGTTAGAATAGGTAGAAATAGCCAAGCTATTTTTCCATGTGAATCAGCCTACAGGACTAATGTTTAATTTCCTCACTTTGGGAAATGTTGGCCAAGCTAAAGCCCAGTGCCCGAAGCACTGATAGAGCTGTAGTTAAGCAGCCCAGCTCAGATACGACACAGCTGTTGGAATAATCATACAGGGACTTCAAATTACTGTGATTGATACGTTCAGGGCTCTGGTGGAAAAAACAGACAGCACACAAAACCAGATGGACGGGTAAGCAGATGTGTGGGGATGCGGACAGGAAATACAAGGGAATGACAGGGCTCCAAACACCGTAGCAGGACACGCACGTCCTTGGTGAGGTCATCGACAGGGCGTTGGGACGGGCGGCCACGAGCTGAAGCCGCACGCCGAGTTCACAGAGTTCATGGAAAAGGAATTCGAAGATATGCTTATTTTGGTGCAATAGAAATTGAAATCCATGCGTATGAGAAGTCTTGGGAAAGTTTACGGAGATGGATACAGGGGAACACTGGCGTGGACTTCACAACCTTTAGCATCAAAACAAATGTATCTTTTTTTAAAAAATATTTATTTGAAAGATGGAGATGTGGAGAAAGAGAAGGAGAGAGAGAGAGAGAGAGAGAGAGAGAGAGAGAGAGAGAGAGAGATATTTTCCATCAGCTGGCTCACTCCCTAAATGGCTGTAACAGCCAGGGCTGGACCAGGCTGAAGCCAGGAGCCAGGAGCTCCCTCCAGGTCTCCCATGGGGGTGCAGGGCCCATGGACCCGGGCAACTTTCTCTGCCTTCCCAGGTGCATTAACAGGGAGCTGGATTGAAAGAGGAGCGGCTGGAGCACCAACTGGAGCCCACATCAGACGCTGGAGCTGCGGGTGGTGCCCGATCTTCTGTGCCACAGCGCTGGTCCCACAAATGTATCTGTTAATTCCCTTCTCCATGAACATTTTGAAGTTCTCTTGTATATGAGCGGAAACTCCCCAGACTGGAGTGGGAAGAGAGGACAAGAGTAGAATCAACACCACTGTCAACACCAGAAGAGTGAGGCGTCTCCGTCAGAAGCCATGCCAGGAGAACAGAGGAGAATGGGGTATTTAAGGTGTTGGCAGGAAAGATTTGCCAATCTGGAATTCTGTACCCAGTGAAATTATCCTTCGGGGTGAAGTGGAAATACAGTCTCTCAGGCAACAGAAGTCAGGGAAACATCACCTGCAAGCAGACTCTGCCCGGGGAGGAAAGGGATCCGGATCCAGATCTCGGATCCACACAGCAAGGGAGGGCTTCCCCGGGAACTCAGTGGAAACAGCTTTCTCTGCTTCTCACGTTCAGTCCATCCACAGACGCCCACGTTCAAACCCACACGGGGTGGCTGGGCAGTTGGCACGCCGGCTTTGAGGCCACATTCCACGGTGGAGAGCCCAGCTCCGTCCCCTGGCTCCAGCCTCCTGCTCCTGCACAGCCAGGAGGCAGCGGTGCCGGCTCAGGCATTCGGAGTTCTGGCTCCCCGCTCGGCCGTGGCTCAGCCCTGGCTGTTGCAGGGATGCGGAAAGGGAGCCACCAGACAGGAGCGCTGTCTGTCTCGCTTACTCTCCACCTCTCTGCCTCTCAGACCTACCAATAGCAGAGAAGAATAGTAGTAGCAAAGCCACTGGGTCCTTGCAGCCTCCAGACACACAAAGTGAACCGTAGCTTTGTCTCCAGAGAAGGAAGGGCAGAACTGGGACTGCTGTGGCAAGTCACCTACACCATACCTGTGGTAGGATAGGGTTGTTATGGAGGAGGGCACAGGTAAATTAAAAATGCACAAATTTAGAGTATCATGAACACTTTCCCAAAGTGTGGATGGCTAGCATTTAAGAGGAGGTGAGATACAGTCGTATAGAATTCTCAACTCAAGTTAGGTAGAAGAAAAGACATAGAATAGAGGAAATGTAAAAAAAAAAAAAAAACACCTTCAGGGTGAGCGCTAAGGCATAGCCGGTAAAGTCGCTGCCTGCGGTGCCAGCATCCCATATGGGCGCTGGTCTGAGTCCCGGCTGCTCCACTTCTGATCCAGCTCTCTGCTGTGGCCTGGGAAAGCAGTAGAAGATGATCCAAATGCCTGGGCGCCTGCACCTGCGTGGGAGACCCGGAAGAAGCTCCTGGCTCCTGGCTGCGGATCGGCTCAGCTCTGGCCATTGTGGATATTTTGGGGAGTGAACCAGCAGGTGGAAGACCTCTCTCTCTCTCTCTCTCTCTCTCTCTCTCTGCCTTTGCTTCTCTGTAACTCTGCCTTTCAAATAAATAAATTAAAAAAAAAGAAAGAAACAGCACTTTCATCAAAAAGAACAAACACAAATGTGGTAGACAACAAACAGTCTTATCAGTAAACAATCATGTCAGTAGTCACATTAAATGTGGATGGTTGAAATACATTAATTAAAAGAAAAAGATATGTAGGGTGAATAAAAAACACACAAGCCCTGACTATGTGCTTTCTACAAGACGTTCACGTTAAACGTCAGCACTCAGTAAGCTCAAGAGAAGGAGAGATAGCAGTCCACCATGCTGACACCAAGGACAGAGCCCAGAGTGGCCACTGCAGCTTCAGACCAAGCAGAGGGCGGAGCAAGGGAGTTTTTAGGGATAAAGAGAAGCTTTGCAAAATGCGAAGGGATTAATCCCCCAAGAGAAACATTGCCGCACTAAATATGGATAGATCTAACAAGTGGGAAGCAAACACAACCGATGGAAGTGCGAGAGAAACAGAGGAATCGGCGATTATAGCCGACTGCCTCAGTCAACAACTGATGGATCAAGCAAGTGGGGAACAGGTAGTGGAGCCCAGCAGTGTCGTCAGTCACTTTGGTCTAATTGACAACTCTGAGGGCAACAGCAGAGCACACTTCCTTCACCAGTTCACAGGCAACAAGCCCCAAGATATACTTGCATTTTGGGCCATACATTATTAAATTTAGTATAAAGAAAAATTATGAAAATGTATCTTCAGTCCACAAAGATGCTAATATTAGGGAAAAATAGAAAATTCCTGTTTAGAGATTAAGTACTGCATTTCTACATAACAAATATTAGAGAAAAAGATTCGACTGAATTATTAAGTTAAATTAAAAGTAACTTGAACTGAATAAAAATAAAATTTATCAAATGTGTTTGGGAGAAAGTGAAAGAATTGAGAAGAAATTCATGGCATGAAATTTGTATTTTAGAAAGATGAAAATTTTAAGTTCATATAAATTTCAGCTCTAGGAAACTAGAAAAAAAACAAATAGTAAGACCTAGGGCAGGAGGAAGAAAGTAATAAGAATAATTAGAGCAGAAATCAATGAAATTGGAAACAAGAAAACATTGCAGAAAATAAAATAGCATCTAAGTAAATGGAGAGATAGCCCATGTTCATGGATTGGTAGGTTCCATCTGATGCATGCCTCTGTTTCTCCTAAGTCACCTATAACATCAACGCAATCCTGACAAAAAATCCCCACAAGTGATTCTGTTACTCTGAAGTCTAGCAGGAAAGTGGAAAGATACAGAATAGCCACAAATGCCAAAAACAAAGAACAAACATGGATGTGTGCAGGGAAGGGAGGGGCTGTGGGGAGAATGTTGCCGTCCCACCAGCTTTGGCTCTCAGTGGGACATTGATGAAGTTGCTTCCCATGGAGTTTATGTTAGCTGCTCTGATACTAATGTGACACACTTGTGGTGTAGCGGGTAAAGCCGCTGCCTGCAGTGCTGGCATCCCATATGGGCATCGGTTCAAGTCCCAGCTGTTCTACCTCTGATCCAGCTCTCTGCTATGGCCTGGAAAAGCAGTAGAAGATGGCCCAAGTGCTTGGGCCCACACAGGAGACCCGGAGGGGTCTCCTGGCTCCTGGCTTTGGATAGGCACAGCTCCTGCCATTGTGGCCATCTGGGGAGAGAACCAGCGGATGGAGAACCTCTCTCTCTCTCTCTCTCTCTCTCCCTCTGCCTCTCCTTCTCTTTCTGTGTAACTCTGATTTTCAAGTAAAATAAATAAATCTTTAAAAAAATAACGTGACACCCTGACAAGAGGGTCTCCATTTTAGAGCTTCCAAGAATCCACCTTGAGAAGCCCCCCCCACCCCCCCGCAAGATCCTGGTCTAAAACTAAGACAGTGAGAGTTCACCTCATCCTGCTTGGAAAGCAGAGAAAGTCTCCAGCTTAAAAACAGGCAGGCTGCACCTGGGTTAATGAGATTGTAGTTTGTCTGTGTCCCACATACGGTTTAGACCAATACCAGCAGTAATGTCAAGGTTATAATTGGATTTAAGATTATAATTGGTATTGTCAAGATTATAATTGATATTAGTTTTACATGGGTCTTTGGTTAGCTTGACCCCAGTAACCATGTATTCCCTCTCCTGTTTTTTGTGGTTTTTGCCTTTATAAATCCTGTTGTTTTGGGCTTCGGGGTCAAGAATTCTTTAGGGCATGAGCCCACTCTCCACTGCTGGTAATAAGGGACCGTCCAATTTTATCAGTGTGTGGGCGCTGCTGTTTGTACTTGCTCAGGTGCCACATGGAAGTGGACAGTTAACTAGATGGATGCCAGACCTGGAGGCCCAGCTCCTCACACTGGGGAAGCCTCCTAGATCCGAGTGAGAGTGTAAGGTTAGAGACACCCCTAAGGGCTCACATCCCATCTCAGGTGTGAATGCAAGGGAAATGAGAACAGATGCTCACGGAGAAACTCGTGGGCTCCTGCTCACGGCTGCAGCGCACCGAGGGGTGGTGACCACGGCTGCAGCACTCACACAGTGCCTACCCACGGATGCACGGCTAGACCAGACACGGGGTCTTTGTGCCCCCCCCACGGATGCACGGCTAGACCAGACACGGGGTCTTTGTGCCCACCCACAGATGCATGGCTACACCAGACACGGGGTCTTTGTGCCCACCCACAGATGCGTGGCTACACCAGACACGGGGTCTTTGAACCAGAGAATGTAACCGGCAGACAGGAAGGAAGGCTGCCCCTGGCTGGGCCTGGAGGACTCTGGGCTGCGTGAGAGCACCCAGTCACCAAGAACCATGTGCGGTGAGAGTCCACCGCTAGGAAGCATCCAGAATGGGCACATCTTGGGGAGGGGGGGGACAGAGAGAGAGAGAGAGAGAGAGAGAGAGAGGGAGACGGTCTGTGCGTGGTTGTCCAGGGCTCTGGCATCGGGCAGGAGAGGGTGGCGTGTGGCAGTGAGTGTCTTCCCCGGGTACTGAAAATGTTCGAGAAGTGGTCCTGGCTCCAGATACCCCCAAAACCACCGAGCGATGCACTCCCTGGGGCGAGTGTTCCGGCATGTCAGTCACATCTCACTGAGTGCGTTGGAAGCGAGAGGAGACCGAGTGTGGACTGTGCTGTCCATCACTTGCACGTTTCCTTCTGTAATTCCGAAGCTCTTGGAATGAAATGGGGGGAGTAAATTTTTTTAAGATTTATTTATTTATTTAGAAGGCAGAGTTAGAGAGAGACCGAGGCGGGGGGTGACCTTCCATCCACTGGTTCACTCCCCAAATGACCACAACAACAGGAGCTGGACCGAGCCGAAGCCAGGAGCCAGGAGCTTCCCCCGGGTCTCCCACGTGGGTGCAGGGGCAAAGGACTTGGGCATCCTCCACTGCTTTCCAGGCCGTAGCAGGGCGCTGAATCAGAAGTGGAGCAGCCGGGACTAGAACCAGCGCCCACATGGGATGCCGGCCCTGCAGGCTACGCCACAGCACCGGCCCGGGTTGGGGATATTTTTTAAAGGGCACCCGCTCGGATTCTCTTCCTCTGACCTCCTCTCTCGCCATGCAGTGCAAGAGCAGTGACTGCAGGTGACTTGCACGGCTCTCTGGAGGGACCACCTTCCTCTCTCCTTCGTCCCTGGAGCTGAGGCTTCCTCCCCAGCGTCAGCCACCTGCATTCCAGCAGAGCGGTGTCACCGGGTGTCACCGGCACTGGGTGTCTGCGGTGGAGCAGGCGCCCTCGGGCTGTCTCGGGAAGTCGGCAGTTACATGAATACATCTCACTGTTAATTACGCATCAGCATGAAGTTGAAGGAGAGCAAACCGCACGAGAGCCTCTGCCACAGAGCGTCTTGCTCGCACCTGGTTTCCAGTTACGCACGTGCACGGTCATCTCGCACTTGCTAGTTGCAAAGGGCTCCCCTTATTAACAGCCCAGTGCTTCAGCGAAATTGTTCCCAGGCGTAATCCTATTGTATTCGAGGTAAAAAAAAATCCTAATTAAGCACTAATGTGAATTTTTTCATCTTGAATTTAAATTTAACTGACTCACACTGAGCAAATGAGGCTTGCGTGCGGATATGGATTCAATATTCAAATTCTTCAATAAGAAAGAGGGCGGGAGGAGTACAGCAGCGGCCGCCTCCTACCAGAAGCTGGGAACTACGGATTCTGCTAAGGGGCAGGGACTTCCCTGATTTCATTCCAAGGCCTTGTGTAGCAGCAGGGGGATTAAGCCAGCCATTGCTGGAGACACCTGTGCCCTGGCCCAGCTCCCACCACCGGCAGTCCCGGCTCCCTGACCGCTAGGCTCGCTCTCCTCGGCAAACTCTAATCAAGGAGGGAGCCACGGGGGATCGAAGGTGCCCTGCGGAGTCACTGGCTTTGGCCGTCTGGCCGATGAGTCGTAGAACTACCTATCAACAGTCTGGCTTGCTGATCCGTGAGCTACACAGTTAGCAGGGCAACCCATTCATCACCTTCACCTCAGACTAGCGGGACAGCGGAAGAGCCCAGAGCAACGTCACCCTCGCACCAGGGTAACAAGGCATAACCCCCGAGCCACAGGTGCGAAATCTGCACAGGCTCCCGCCCCTCCCTGTCAGGGCGTGGGTGTCATCGCTGGCCCCTCTGCAAGCTGGGTTGCCCTTGGCCTCTCTCCCGGTGGCCATGGAAGTCCACCTGCCCGGTGGCAGCCGTGGCCGCATCTTCTGCGGGCTTGGGCTCACAAACTGGTGCTGTCAGCAGAGCGAATTCTACTCGCACAGACTCCTGAGCTGTAAAATCTTCCTGAAGTTTGTCCTGAATGAACGGGAATCAACCGTGGGGGGTGGGGGGCGTGGAGGTGTTGCCCCAACTCAGCAAGGGGCGCAGGAGACTCTGAAGCGAAGCAGGTGTGGGTCACTGCGTGGGGGGGGGGGGCTTCAGAATGGGAGCCACAGGTGGACAGATTCTGATTCAGTTACTTGAATCCACACATCATCAATGCTTTAAAACTTGCGCGCACACATTCCAGTCTAAAGCGGGTGTGGCGGGTTGAGTCTAGTTTGGAGTTAATCAGGGAAGTTTGACTTCCGTGGGAGTTTCCCGCCACCTAGGTGGAGTTCTCACTCCCTCCCTCCACACTCGTGCATTCAGAGAACGGGAAGCGGATTCGCCTCGACGCCGACTAGAGGGCGGCAGCGGGGAAACGTGGCAAACGCTGGCTTGCTTCGGGCCGTGGGGCAAATTCAGAGATGCGGGAGGTGATGGAGGGTAGAGGGAGGAGGCTGCTGGGGTGCGGGGGCCACACGGGCACACGTGGAAGACAGCTGCGCGTGGGGTGACCAGCATGGGGAATGAGGCGCGGAGGCCGTGGCTGTGAGCTGAGCGAGGCTTCAGGGGGAGGCAGCCTTGCCTCCCCTGCGGGGACTCTGGGCGGCCGGGGTACTGCAGAGGGGCTGGCGTGGCCTGCGGGGTCCGTGGGCCTGGACGGTCCCCTCCGTGTGGCTGGCCGTCAGCCAGGCCTCCTCCCCCTCTCCGTCCACCGAGCCCTGGCCCTTTGAGATAGACATCCCCTGTTTCACCCCCAGGAGTTTCTCCAAGGCCTCGGAGTCTTTCCTTTGAAATCCAACATCAAGAGAGACAGGGCCCTGGCCCCACTCCCACGGGAGGAGGGGACGCCGTGTTCAGCTCGCGCGGAATAGAAAACTCGACGGCCCCACAGCATTGGGCGACCTCCGTGAGCGCCTCCTGTGCTGCTCCATGGACACGAGCCGCGGGTGAACACTGCTTTCCCAGGAGGCAGCTCGGCCCCCCCCCCTCCCGGTTTTGTCTCCCCGGCCCGCTCAGCCCACCTGGTGCAATCTGTCCGTGACAGGAGTGCAAGGAGATTAATCTCAGTAGGAAAATGAAAGATGCTGAAGGCAAAAAATAAAAAACACAAAAAACACAACCCACGGAGGAGGTTTATTTATAATCCAGCCCCAGTTCACGGGAACCTAGCAGAGCCGCCAATCTTGAGGCAACAGAAAGAGGCTGCTGGGGGCAGAGGCGGTCAGAGACGCACGCAGCCTGGGACAAGCGGCCATGGGTGATGCGCACGGCCCAAGGACCTATGTCGGCCATCTGGAGGAAGTATGGTCAGGTCTGGGCGGGCCCGTCCGGGGAATAGATGGACACTCGTCGTGCGGGGCCTGGGGCCATGTCAGAGCGTACAGGGAGTCGCCAGTTCCAGCATGCGTTTTGCAGCAGCCAGGAATCATCTTCGCTTTGCTACCGTGCCGGGATCTCTGTGTGAGCCGCTCTGAGTCAGGGGTGTTACCTTTCTGGGGGCTTTTGTTGCAAACCGCAAAATAACTGCCTGTAACTTGGGCTTGATGGAATCTTGGGCACACAGGGAAGGAAATGCTAGGATCTCGGGGCAGAAGCCACAGAGGCAGAGCAGCACAAAGAGTCTGTGTCAGTGAGGACCACGAGCCCTGTGAGAGCGTGGCCACTGGGTGACCCAGCCCTGCTCACTCTCCGCTCAGAAGGGCGGCGAATAGCTGCCTGGGAACAGTGGGTGGGGGCCTGGGTGGTGTTTGCTGTGCCTCCTGCGGCAGCTGATCCAATGCAGAGTGGGCATCAGAGTCGCTGCAGGGCCCCTTCCCACAGAGGGCTGGCCCAGCTCCGGCAGGGCCCCTTCCCACGGAGGGCTGGCCCAGCTCCGGCAGGGCCCCTTCCCACGGAGGGCTGGCCCAGCTCCGGCAGGGCCCCTTCCCACGGAGGGCTGGCCCAGCTCCAGAGTGAACTCCTACAGGGCAGAGTCCAACATTTGACCGTTCAACAGGTTTCTAGGGGTGGCCGAAGTCACTGGTGCTAAGACCACTGATGGCGCCACACATCGGCTGACTGCTGGGAAGGCCTGGGTCTCGGGGGGATGGAGATGTCACCTGTGCCAGGGGCTCCCGTGGTCCCCTCACCCTCTTTTCCTAACTCCTAGCAGAGCGTCCAGGTGTCAGCTCAAGTGTCCCTTTCTAAGGGACTTGAGGTCATCGCGAGCGCCTCGGAGCTGTAGTTCGGACCACAGCGCACTGGGAGGGCTGCTTGCTCCTCTGAGTGTATACAGTTGTCCCCGTCCAGACCCCTGTGGTAAAGTGTCTGTGGCTCCATCAGGTCCCTTCCTGTAACAGGGCGCAGTGTCTGCCCCTGAGCTGGGCCCCTGCTCCATGGCCTCTAAGCCACCTCCAGCTTACTTAGCGCAGCCGCGGCACTGCACGCGGGGCAGAGCTGTAACCTGCTCTGTCCAGGGAACTGGAGGAGGCGCTCCGCGCGTGTGCAGTGCCGACGCAGGCTTTTTCCCGAGTGCTCTCCGTGCACAGCTGGTTGTCTCTGTGGATGCAGAGTCTGCCAGGGCGGAGAGCTGACTGTATTTACTTTATTTCATAAAGGCTCTGCCGCTCACTGGGCTGGGTGTGATGAGAAGATACACATGGTGGCTTCGTCCACTGTCTTACGTCCAGGAGGGCAGAGTCCTGGAGAGGAGCTAGAATTTGGCTGAGCCGGAGTGCTGGGATGAGGATCCCCCCTTCCCATCGCTCGTCTGCTACCGCCACCACCACACAAATGGAGCATATTTCTGCAGCTTCCTTGTCACTGGATTTCAGTTTACTTCATTATCCCAAATAAATTCAGTTTCCTACCAGCGGCTTCATCATTTCAGGGCTTTGACTTTCCCGCCTGCAAAGCAGAAGTGAGACCCCACTCCAGGGGCCGGTGGGTGGTGCACGCCCCACAGCAGCAGCCCTGGGACCTGGTCCCATCGCCACTGCCCATCCGCTTCCCTGTTAGAGCACCCTGAAGGCAGCAGAGGACGCCCGGTTACCGGGGTCCCTGCCACCCACGGGGGAGACCCGGGTGGAGTTCCTGACCCCTGGCTTGGGTTGGCCACGATTAGTGCAGGTGTTTGAGGACTGGGCCAGTGGCCGTCATTCTGCCTTTCAAATAAGTGCACATAGAAACCACACCTGCTCCAGGAGCTTGCCGTGAGTGTGACGGGCCAACACCTGCCTGCACGCAGCCGGCTGACCGCAGCGTCTGCCGCCGCTGTGTCCTCGCTCCCTGCCTGGTGTGCAGTGAGCATCAGAAATCCCATCTCTCGATAAAAGCAATAGGTAACAGTCAGAGAAGTTATTGCCACGCGGAATACTTGTGAAGATAAATATAAAACTCTTCCTCCAAGTCATGCCAAGTGCCCCATTCCCCAGTCGAAGTTCTGGGTCCAATGCCTGGGACATTCCTGTCCCCGGGGCCGTTAACATACCAGTTTGTTACTGACGTCCTTAGATGCAGGCGCGTGGAAAACTCCCCTGGAGACCGCTGCAGGGACTCAGCTGAAGCGACGTGAAGTCGGTGTTGCAGGCGCTTTGTTGAGGACAAGAGTGAGGGAATGAGGTTCCTGGAGGCCACAGACCCAAAACAGCTGGATGCTCTTGGTCCACCGCCCCCGGACGTCCTCCTTTGTCTCAGACACCACAGGCGCCCCCTCTTCCCAGGTGCTCACCCCTCTCTGTGCCCTCGCAGCCTCCCTGTGGGCACTTTTCTGTCCCCTCCTTAAACGCCCACGGCGGGGAGGGGGTACTCTGGCTCCCCCAGGAAGCCCCAGGGTTGCACAGGCCTGGCTTGCATCAACATGACGCCCTGTGCTGCAAACCCCGGGACTCCCAGGGGAGACAGATCTGCCCTGCCGCTGCGACATCCCTGAAGGAACTCGCCAGGCTCTTCCGTCAGAGGGACCCTGTCCCTCCTGGGGACTGCCCGGCACACCCGCACCGTGTCCACCGCCACAGGCAGCTGCAGGGTCAAGCAGGCACCGCCGGTTCTAGAAGCCGCCTCCATGTTGCACAAGCCTGTGGGGTAGCAGCTCTCCGAAGTCTGCACCATCTCTGTGTCAACATTGCTGGCTTCTCCAACTTGGGGTTGGCTTTGGGCTGAAATTCTGCACCCCCTCAACGCATCCCCGGCAACTTCGGTGGCGGCTTTTGTTTTGTCTTGTTTTGTTTCTCTCTGGATCGACATCTATCAACAAGTCGTCACTGCTGCTCCTGCTGGTTTTGCATCGTCCACAGGTGACACTGTGGAACGAGACGGGCCCTGTGCCGCTGCTAGTCCCCAGGTCGCCATGACAAGTGACAAAGAGGCCAGGACTTCCAAGAACAAAAACTCTGGAGCAGGTGCAGTGGCGCGCTGGCTTAAGTTGCCTCTTGCAACGCTCACTGGCAATCAGACAGGCGGCCCGAGTCCTGGCCAGTCCACTTCCCGTCCACCCTCCTGCTCAGGTGCCTGCTGGGAGGCAGTGGAGGATGGCCCCAGTGCCTGGGCCCTTACACACGTGTTGGAGACCTGGCTTCGGCCTGGCCTGGCCGTGCCTGTTGGGAGCATTTGGGGAGTGGACTGCTGGGTGGAAGATCTCTCCTTCTCATCTCTCCTTCTCACTCTGCCTTTTGAATAAATAAATGAAAATAAATAAAATCTTTTCTACAACATGAATAAAAGATAAAAGGAATTTATTCTCCTTGTTCTGAGCGCCAGAAGTGGCCGATGCCGATACCAACAGGGCTGTCTGCTCTCTGCCGCTGCCCGCTCCCAGAGGCCCTGCGTCGCTGGGTTGGTGGCCGCCTCCGCTTCCTCTTCACGTGGCTTCTCTTGTCTTTCTGGTCCTTGCATTCCATGCCCGGACGGCCCTGTGTCACCTCGTTTGGATCTCATTAAGCTGGTGACATCTGTGAGAGTCTGTCTCAAATAAGACAAAATCCGCAAGTTCCAGGGGCTCCACGGAGGATGCGTCTTTTTTGGGGTCACCCTTCAAGCAGCTGTGGGCCCCGGACAAGACAGACGCCTCACCACCGCAGAGCTCAGGCTGGCCTAGCTGCGTCTACACCTACGATTTCGATGAAATTCAGTGTTCCAAGGCAACATCTTCATGCCCCTTGGATCACTTTCTAGCTGGCTTGTAGCTGTGGTGTGCAATCAGAGATGGAATAAGTAGATTAAAAAATCCTGCCGAATGCCTGTGTAAACGGCTGATGCTGGGAGGTTTTGCAGCCAGCCCAGGTCACTCTCGCTCTTATCCTCAGGACCACTTTGCACATCCCACAGACGCGCCGGAGCCGCACCGCTTCTTCCGAGTGCTCTGGCGTGGGCTTCTTTCTTCAGGGCCGGCTGCGCCTCCGCGCAGACCCTGGAGCTGGACTTCATATAACGTCAGGGCTCTGTTTGCAGAGCGTGGCTCCTGTCGGCCACGGGCAAGGCTAAGAAATCACCGAGAACTTCTGCTGTCCCTGCAAGGTCATGGATGTTGCAACTAGACTCTCCCAGGCCGTTTTTCTTTAGATCTTCTGATAAGTGGAGCTGTGCTTTCTAAGGACACTTTAATAGCTTCCACCAGTGATTTATTCTTCTGGGTCCACAGCATACTTAGCGTCTGCTTGCCTGGGATTGCAAATGTTCTCGTGCACTCACGTCTCTGCTCCCCACATCACTCCGCTTGAGTGCACGGTCAGGCCGCAAAAGGGAAGCAGCGAAGCCCGTAGAGGAAATTGTCGGAGACGTTCATGATGTGGAAAAGAGAGAAAGTTCTTGAATTAGAGTCAGTAGGTTCGACCTGCAGAGGAGACAGCGGGCCCTCGGATCACAGTGAGATCTTAAATCTCTGTAAGGTACAAGCTGCCCGAACCCGAGCCCAGAGCAGCCACACCCTGGGACCGCACGTTGACAATGCACACAATGATGACAGTGAGCTTCCGGAGTTTGTGTGGAGAGCCAGATCCTGCCGAGTAACAGGGAGAACCAGACAAGGACTGGCGCTGTGCCTAGTGGGCTAAGCCTCTGTGCACCGGCATCCCATATGAACGCTGGTTTGAGTCCCGGCTGCTCCACTTCCGATCCAGCTCTCTGCTGTGGCCTGGGAAAGCAGTAGAAGATGGTTCAGGTCCTTGGGCCCCTGCACCCACGTGGGAGACCTGGAAGAAGCTCCTGGCTCCTGGTTTCGGATCAGCTCAGCTCAAGCCATTGTGGTCATCTGGGGAGTGAACCAGCGGATGGAAGACCTCTCTTTCTGTCTCTACCTCTCTCTATCTGCAACTCTATCTCTCAAATAAATAAATAAAATGTTTTAAAAGAAGAAAAAGGGGAACCAAAGAGGACAGAGAACTCTGAGTGGATGAGTTGGAGGAGGGGAACCCAGGTGAGCCAGAGGCCCAGACCCACCGGGAAGCCCGAGTGGGCCAATCAGAACCTCAGGAGATGCCCGTCTCACCTCCCGTTAGGATGGCCAGAGCTTGCAGTGGCTTGAGGGAAGATGCCAACCCCCAGAGCTCCTGCTGGCTGCTCGCTCGCAGACTGAGACTGGGGGCGGAGCACGGGGCGGAAGCTGGGACCCGCGGCCAGCGCGTGGATACGCTTGGTGCTGGGCACTCTGCCCTGGAGCGCGTGTTTGACAGCAGGGCTCATGCCAGAGTCGCAGCTGACGGATGTGCTTTTTCACACTGCTGTGGTCACAGCAAAGTGAGACGAGGTCCCAGTCGGGGAGGGAGACCCGGGTGGCAGGAGGAGAGGACACGGAACGACGTGTGCCCACGCAGCAAGTCCCAGACGCGCGAGTGTTGAGTGAAGGCAAGAGAGGAGAGGCTGGGCGGGAGGAGCGCTGTGTTAGGATCCTGTAGGACCTGACGCTCCACAAGGCCACGGGCGCTTCCATCCCTGGACAGCGCACGTCAGACCAGGGCTGGGCGTGCTGCTGCCCTCTCTGGGGACAGGGAGAAGGGAGCAGAGACAAAGAGAGCGGAAGACCTCCAGGTGGGGAAACAGAGCAGGTGCCGTGTCCTGGGTGGACGGGCTCCTGGGATCTGCCTGCCTGGCCTCCCAGAGTGGCCACCTTGAGGCTGAATGGCAGGGTCTCCTGCTGTGGGCAGTGAGTGTGGGAGGGGTCAGATGGGAGCCCCGGCCCCTTGCCCACACCGTGCCCGCCGGCACCTGGGATGCTAACAGACGGCCACTCCAGTCTGGGTTGGCCTGGCCAGGTGCTCACCCCACAGGCTTCCCCAACCCCCACGGCTCCTGCACAGCCTCCTCCAAGGAAACCCAAGTGAACGGCTTTCCCAGTCTTTTTTGCAGCTGGCAGCGCTTGAGGGTGGCCAGCTGGCTGGGAGGAAGCAGCGGGACAGTCTGGGAACAGCGGGCGGAGGGAGGGGGAGGGCAGAGAGGAAGCCTCTCCCCAGCCTCCTTGGTGGGGGCAATGGCGGCTGGAGCCTCCAAGTCACACCCAGGCTGAAGGGAAAGCCACGGGCGTCGCCCGGAGCTCGGAGTTCCCAACCCAGCCCCGCACCCTCCTCCCGCCCTGGCTGGAGGAAGAAGCCTGTCAGTGGTCGTCCCTCGCTGGATAAAGCGTCTTTCTCAACCCGCTCCTGTTAGTTTAAGATAACTGACTACAGGCTGGCGCTGTGGCGTAGTAGGTAAAGCCCTGCTCTGCAGTGCTGGCATCCCATCTGTGCGCTGGTTTGAGTCCCAGCTGCTCCACTTCCGATCCTGCTCTCTGCTGTGTCCTGGGAAAGCAGTAGAAGATGGCCCAAGTGCTTGGGCCCCTGCACCCACATGGGAGACCCAGAAGAAGCTCCTGGCTCCTGGCTTCGGATTGGCCCAATTCCAGCCATTACAGCCATTTGCAGAGAGAACCAGAAGATGGAAGACCTCTCTCTGTCTCTGTCTCTCCCTTTCTCTCTCTGTAACTCTGTCAGACGCAGCCTCAGCTCCCGTCTCCCAGGCTCAGTGCAGGTCTGGGGACGCCGACCCACCCCAGCACTGGTCTGCAGTAACGGATCCCTCAGCCCCGGCTATGGGGCCCTGGGGTCGAGAGGGCGGCCAGGGACGAGGGTCTGGGTGGGCGCCCCAAGGACATCTGCTATAGATGGGCCCCGGGGATCGCAGCCGAGTCACCGCAGCCTTCGTGAGCCCCCGCCCCCCACCCCCAGTGGGGCTGCTTTTATGAAATTCAGCAAGAGATCAACACAGGGTTCACAGGCCTGCAGCTGCTGAACTATTATTAATTATGAATAAAACAATTATAAAAATATCAGCAATATACAAGGTTATGCTTCGCACGCACATAATAAAAGGCTCCCCCTAAAATCCACTTTAAACAGCAATATTTTTTGCTTCCCTCTCATTGCTAAATGCTTCCTCCCCCTTATCTTTAACCGCGACATTGTTACAACGGCACCAGGAATCTATTTTAAAGATCTCGCGGTGGCATCTCTGCAGGAAGATGACCTGACCGTTTCATAGGTGCCGCACTCACGGCGAGACAGCGCCGCGCCCTCCCCCCCAGAGCAGCTCGGTCGGAGTCTTTATGGGGTTGTCATTTGTAAGTGGGCCAGCGCGTCCAATCACACAAAGTGAGGAACAGCTAAATTGCAAACCATTTCTGCGTCCACGCTTGCTGCCGACTGTCTCCCATCCAGATCCTGCTGCACGCGTCCCCTCCTGGTGAGCCGAAGCCCTCCCGCGGCTCGGAGCTGGCGCCCAGGAGTGGAGGCGCGATGGTCTCCGTGCACGGACGAAGCAGTGTCACCTCGGGCACCCGTCAGATGTTCTCTGCGTGAATTCTTTTAACTTGTCACTTCCTCGCATGGCTCCTCCAACAATAGAACCAGAGCTGGCCAGGTCCTTTTGTCCATATCAGAAACTGCCACCAACTGCCTTGCAGCCGTCAAGCCCGGCCTGGTGGGAGCAGGGGAGAGGGTGGCAGTGGGGCCGGCGTCCCCGCTGCTGGTGACATCACAGCAGTGACACCTGCGACCTATAAAAGAGGCAGCTGCCGTGGGGGCCTGAGTGGGGGTCTACTGCCCCTCCCCCATCGTCACCATGGTCACCATCATGGCACAGACAGAGAAGTGGGCTCCGAATGAGGGCGTGGGGTGGGTGTCATGGCGCAGCTGCGACACCTGCGTCCCATGTAGTCTCAGTTCCAGAAACTTCTGATCCAGCTTCCTGCACACGCACCTGGGAGGCAGCGGATGACGGCTCAAGTCCTCGGGTCCCTGCCACCCATGTGTGAGGCCTACATGGAGTCCCTGGCTCCTCACTTTGGCCCTGGCTGTTGTGGGTGCTGGGGTGTAAGGCAGCAGATGGAAGATCACTCTCTCTCTCTCTCTCATCACCCTGCCTTTGAAGATGAAGACCAGTCAATAAAAGACAGCAGACGTGCACACGCCTCGGGGTGTGGAAACCACAAGAACCGTCCTCAGCCTAGACGCTCCGGAAAAATCCCGAGTTCTTAGACTCTGGTTAGAAAGTGGGGACACTGTGACAACAGGAG
Source organism: Oryctolagus cuniculus (assembly GCF_964237555.1). Classification (NCBI taxonomy): domain Eukaryota; kingdom Metazoa; phylum Chordata; class Mammalia; order Lagomorpha; family Leporidae; genus Oryctolagus; species Oryctolagus cuniculus. The sequence goes on from NC_091442.1 coordinate 2,068,991, forward strand.
GGGTGGGGCGGTGCCGGGGGGCTGAGCCCGGCGCACCATGAGAGAGGAGCAACGCCGCGCTTCAGGGTTTGTGCGAAACGTGCGCTGGTGCAGAAGACACTCTGGGCATCGCCTCTCTCTCGTTTGACATTCCAGAAGCAGCCATGGAGCCCTGGTCAGCGAGAGGGCCCTGAGGGACACACAGGGCGAGGGGCTGGAAGTAGAGGGGCAGCCATGTGCCGAGGGGAGCTGGGGAGAGAGAGCCCGGGCCTGCCCGGGTCACCTCCGTGGTGTGCACGCCTGCTGGCCCCCGGGCAACCCCACGTCCAGCACCGCCCACTCCAGCTCTGCCTCCTGAAGAGGCGGGCTGGCTCAAGGCTTCGTCGTGGCCCACGTCACAGCCAGCGTCAGCCACTGGCACCCCCATGTGGGCCATCACAGGGAAAGGAGGGGAGGCAGGACGGGGACCTGCAGGGGGAGCCAGTGGTCAGGGAGCCCCCTGATGCCCCCAGGGACATCCGTGGGGCCAGCCAGAGAGAGGAGTGCCGATGGGCGTGGTGCCTCTCCTGGCAGCCTTCCACCAGCCCAGTAGCCTCGCCAGCGTCCGAGGCCCGGGCTGGTGCCCTGCTCCACCCTGCATTCGCTCTCCAGGCCTGGGATCGGCTTCCCTTCCTCCCTGGCATCTGCTGTCCCCAGCCTGCGGGATTCAGTGTCCTCGTTGCACTGGGTCCTCCTTGCCAGCCTGGCTTCTGAGCGCTTCCTAGCTCTGCCTGCACCACCCAGGGCTCTGCCTGGCATCGACAAACCCCTGCGGCGTCATGAACGGATCCTGGAGAAAATGTGGTTATGCAAGACCAGCCAAGGGTGAGAAGCACTCACACAGCACCCCGGACCCAACGGCGGCCAGCGGCACCCTGGCTTGCCTCAGGCCCATCATTCACCACGTGGTTTCCTGTGAGCCTGGCGACAGCCGGGTGAGCTGGCGTCCGTTCCTGTTTCCACGGCTGCACCCGGAAGCCCGAGACCCGGCGGCTCACTCAGGCGCTGCCAGGGTTTCTCAGAGCAACAGGGTCTGCGGAGGAGCAGGACTTGAGTCCGGGTCTCTGGATTCCAAAGCCGGAACCAGTAGCTTTTCCTCCTCCGCCTGGGGAGCGCCAATGCTACGGAGAACAGCAGACTCTGAGGGTTTCAGGAGCCAGGAGCGCTGTCCACAGCCCGGTGCGGACTTCGTCTCCCCTGCTTCCTGTGACGAGGCCGTGAGTTGCGGTGCTGTGGACCCACCCCATGGTCCCCGCCCGTTCCTCCACTGACCCGTGTTCAGTGTCGTGCAGCTGGCCCGGCCGTGCACTTAGCTGGGAACGCTGTTTGCCTTCTGTGGGACACAGATTGAATCGAGGGAGTGTTTCATATCTGTGGCCCTTTTAGAATGGACTGAATTCTGGGCTGAGATTTGATTTGATTTGATTGACACGTCTGCAGTAGGGCTCCCCAGGCACCGCGAGTAAGACCCGAGTGTTCACTGCACTTGATCTCTGTGTATATTGGGTTCTGGAAAGCATAACAGCAGCAAACCGCAAATACCCTACAGACCCGGGAATGTTATTAAGATCTTCCCCCTTGATGCCAGCTAGTTAGGTTGCTGGTTTTTTTTTTCTCTTATAGAAAATATCATATTATTCCAAACAGTCTTTGGAAAATATAGTTTCTGAGCAAGGATTGTGTTGCCTTGGTTCTGCCTTGAGGAACGCAGAGACACTGACTCCTCCCCTAGAGAGGCAGGTGGACAGGTGGCTCCTCCCCTAGAGAGGCAGGTGGACGGGCGGCTCCTCCCCCAGAGAGGCAGGTGGACGGGCGGCTCCTCCCCCAGAGAGGCAGGTGGACGGGCAGCTCCTCCCCCAGAGAGGCAGGTGGACAGGTGGCTCCTCCCCCAGAGAGGCAGGTGGACGGGCGGCTCCTCCCCCAGAGAGGCAGGTGGACGGGCAGCTCCTCCACCCCTGCTGCCTGCTGGGCTTGTCCTGAGTCCTGACAAATCCTCTGTCCCTCACCTGCCAGCCCACGGCGGGGCCTCGCCTGCATCCCAGCCTCCTTTAATGGTTTCCTCTCTCACCAAACAGTGAACCCTTCGTCAGCTGAGGGCTGCTCACCCCCAGTCCCAGACTTGTCTCGCCCTGAGGGCACGAGCATGCAGTTTGCAGTGGATTTGACCGAACACTCCAGAAACACCGGCTTGTTAGAAGCATTGCTTCAGAGAAGCATAGGCCAACGTGCTTTTCCACTCAATTACAGCTTTCCATAAATACTTCATCTTGGCTTTCTGCTGGACTGGAAGATAAAATAACCAGCTAACTCACCTTATCTCTTTCCGTAGATCCAAAGCAGCAAAGCACAGAAAACGTTCATTGTGAATTTTCCGAGTTCTGAGATGTCACCAGAGGATAGTGAGGAGGGACAATCGGGGTGAAGAGCGTGCACTGTCACAGGTCCCATCAAACACACGGACACACTCACGCACTGCGCATGGGAAGGTGACGGCACGGCCACTCTGGAAAACGGCCTGGCAAGGTTTCAGAAAATTGAATACGCACCCACGGTGCCACCCAGCGCTGCACTCGTGGGTATTTATCCTGGAAGGAATTGAAAATGTCAGTTCACACAAATGTGGTTCCCGGATGCTCGTGACAGCTTTGTTTGTAACAGCCAAAGAGTGGCGGCATCTTAGATCCGCCTCAACAGTCGGAAGCTTAAACCAGCTGTGGCGCTTCCATCCCAAAGCTCCCGTCACCACACCCAGGAACAAGCCCTCCACACACACAAGGGTTTGCATGAACCTCAAGGAGTTGGGCTGCATGAAAATCCTACTTCCTAAAGGCTGCAGGTTGCGATTCCATGCCTACGACCTCTGGAGCAGGATCGTGGCGGAGTGGGGAGAAGTGGGTGTGGCTACTGAGAGGCGGCAGAAGACTCTCCGGGTCCATTAACTGCCCTGAATCTTGGCTGCATCGCTGCCGAAATCCCGACTGTGACTCGGGGCTGCGGTTTTGCAGGATGTTATCTCGGGGGCACACCGGGCACAGGGCGCCTCTCTCGTATTAGTTCTCCCAATTGTGGGTGAATCCACAATTATCTCAACACGGGAACATGACTAAAACCCCTTAACACTGTGTTTCCTGGGAGGAGGTGGCAAGTCTTCTTCCAGACAGCGGTGGGGAAGCTCCACCGCTGGGCGGCGTCGGACGGCAGCCGGAGGAACTGCACAGGCGGCCGCCGGGGAGTGAAGGGTGGAGCCTTCTAGAACAGGCCTGTCAAAGTCGTCTCAAGTTTTCACCTTGATCTGCGGTGGCCTCCCTGCTTCCCAGCTCTGCTGACATTAGTTAGATGCAAGTGTTAGTGTGCAGTCTGAAACGTCCCAAACGTCCGTGGGCATCACACCGTGGAGTCTGAGGCTAACCCTCGGAGGGTTTTGGTGGAACCAGAAGGAGGTAGAGGACTCCCCGCCCCGTCCAGCAGCCCTTGAATCCCTTGCTCGCGGCTGCCGGGGCGGCTGGCCCACCTCCCTCTGCAGTGGCCCTCAGGGGATCCGCTGATGGTTGGAGCCACTCAGGGTTTGACCGGAAATCCACCTGCCTGCGGATCTGTGGAGCTGCAGTGGGCCCTGCTTCTTTTTTTCTTTTTTTCTTTATTTTTCTGTGATTCCATTTGAGCTTCTACTTGGCGTCTCTCCTTTGCTGCCGCTGTCTCCTCCCTGACTTGCAGGCTGGTGTTCGATCGCGGGGATCAGGTTGGGAGTGGATGCTTTGATTGTCTTTGATGTTTTCAAAGGCGAGAGAAGCTGTCATCTTTCAAGTGGCACTCAGCCCTCAGTAAAGAATGTTTCTGATTTCTGGAGTGTCTATCAGAGGCAATTATATCCTGATTGACCTGTTTGGCATTAAAATGTCTCCTAACACTTGCTCCATCTTGGGAACTGAGGATCTTACTTCCATTCTTCTGCTCCGGGCCGCCGGCTTGGCGAGTTCACCGGTTCTCAGCTCGGGGGCTGACGAGCTCCAGGTGGCCGCACGCTGTTTACCTGCAGAGCTGACATTCTGAAAAGCAGGGTTCGAAGCCCAACACAGAGAGCACAGAGTCTTCCATGTGCTCGCACCCAGATAGGGCAGTCAGTTTGTCCCAGGTGCCGTGACAGGTGCAAGGGATGCCAAGGTAGAGTCCAAGGTAGGCAGATACCAAGGCAGGAAGGTCCGGCTGTTGCCCAGTGGTCATGGGGAGGGGTCGAGACCACACAGAGGGGGTAATGCGACACACGAGGGGACGTGCGGGCGGCGTGGCTGCACACGGGTCCCCACACCCTTGGTGTGAAGAGGCACTGTCTCCTCGCTCATCATGAAAAGCATCCGGGATCGATTACAAACTTCTCTCTCACGGGTCAGCTTTGCTTTCGTCCCTGGCCTGTTCCCTGTTGGGGCATCTCCATCATTGTTGCTGTTTATGATAGTTTTTAAATTCTAGGGATGGACTGGGTCAAATGTACAAAAACGTGGAGTTTAAGCCAAGGTTACCACGCAGAAGTGCAAGGGCGGCACGGGCTGATGAACTTGAGGCTGACAGATCCTGGCCCTCAGCCTGCCCTGCCCTCTGGGAGGGCCAGGCCCTTTCTCTACCCACTTCTTCCGCTTTGTAACAGGTGCACCTACCTGTGCCGGCAGGTCCTGGGTGCCATATCGACTTAAAGTTACCCCACTTGTCACACCTTCCTCGTTATCACTTTCCCTCCCAGACTGATATTAACATTTTTTAGATATATCCACATTGTTGCAGTTGAAGTTCTGTGGGGGAGGGGAGAGAAGCTGAGCACCTGTCTCTTAAAGGGCCAGTGTTAGCTATTTTATGGCCTTTGTGGCCCAGGTGGACTGTCCTGATCCTGCTTTCGATTGTATCCATTGCCTAATTGACAGCATTTTTCATTGTTTCTGACTCCGTGGTGTTAGAACAGCGCAGCGTTGCACACACAAACCCGTCTGCTTGTGTGCACGTCTGACGTCTCCAGGGAACGCACCAGAAGTGACTCCTTCCAGGAGCCGTTTGAGTTCCTCGCCCGTGATTCTGCGAGAGTGGCCCCACCAAAAGGGAACTCGTGTGAGCGGGAAAATACATCCTGCAGGTTCTGTCCCTGCCGCTGCGTCAGGGCCAGGAACAGCAACGGCTGTGTTGTTCAGTCCACTGAGATCTCAGACGCAGTTTCTAGTCACAGCGGCACAGAGATTACACCCGGGACTCCGGTCCCTCACTCACTGCCTCCACGCTGTCGGTACCGGCAGTGCTCTTGGGCTCTGTCGCTTGCTCTCCCACCTCACTCTTGGTTACTCGTATGTCTGAGGCTAGATCGGTGGAATCACTGTTTCACAACTGAAATTTTCATTCTCTTTTCTTCCAGCTTCTCTTGTGTTGTTGAAAAAAATTACCTTCTGGCCATTAGTGGTTATTTCTTTTTAAATGAGTTATTTTCCTATTATTGCTTTTGAGGTTTCCTTGGTGCACTGATGTCCTGCACAGGATCGATCATGATTTATGTTACTTATGCTGCTCAGGATTCATTGTGCTTCTTAAATAGATAGATTCTTTAAAAATGATTTATTTATTTGAAAGTCAGAGTTACACAGAGAGGGGAAGAGATGGAGAAGGGTAGAGAAAGAGAGAGAGAGAGAGAGAGAGAGAGAGAGAGAGAGAGAGAATCTGTCTTCTGGTTCATTCCCCAAATAGCTGCGACAGTCTGGGTGGGCCAGACCAGAGCCAGGAGACAGGGTTTTCTTCCTGCTCTCCCACGTGGGTGCAGAACCGAGCATTTAGGCCATCCTCTGCTGGGAAGAGGAACAGCTGGGACCTGAACCTGTGTCATGGGGATTGTTGCAGTGGATTCGTTTCTGAGAGGAGGAGCATGTGCACAGAGTCACCACACAGACCCCGGGAGTCAGGTGAAAGCGGGCTTGAGGCAACCAGCCCGCAGACTCGTTTATTTCAGTTGGTACAGCAGCTTATATAGTCAAGACCAGCCAATCCAGTCAAGGGGCGGTCTATGCCCCAACCAATCACAGCCTGTTGCCAGGTGGGTTTCAAAGCCATCCAATCACAGCCTGTTGCCAGGCAGGCTCCATTGCCAGGTGGGTTTCAAGGCCATTCCTGAGTAATTGACACTCACTTGCCAGCAGCCACCTTGGCATGGCCTTCTCATTCCACCACATTTCCCCATTTTTATTTATTTTTGAGAAACAGGAGGCATGATTCTTGGCCATACCATTGTTGACCCTGTTTCCATGTGGTCTCCGTATGCAGCTGTGCCTGTCTTAGGTTGTCCCCCAGGGGATCTTACCCGTCATTGACTAACCAGCACTCAAATTCAGAGACCACAGGAGTGCTTGCTCAGATGGGGGTAGGAATGAGGAATAATGGTTATCAGGAATGGCGTGACCGCACACAGGCTGTGGGCCATTTGAGTGGCTGACCAGAGCTAGTGGGGTATAAAACAGTAGCAGATGTGGCTATGGGCAGTTTCTCAGGGTAGGATGATAGGGCAGGTGCGTCTGCTAACAAGGCGGATTCTCAGTCTTGTTCAGCTGGTTCTGGTTGGCTGTCAGTTGCAGGCTTGATGTTTCTGGCTGATACCCAAATGGGCTGTCCCGCATCCTCTGGATAGACACAAGCGTATCCTCGACCCTTGGTTAGCAGGAGCCTTGTTACAGGCGTTGGAATCCAGGGCCTGAATTCTGTGCATACTTTAACATTATCAGCAAACATGCGGGTGGGATGGGGTCTAGCGGCTGCCCTGAGAGCCTGGGGTGCCTGGGGACTGCCACAAATGTGGGCATCCTCACTGGGTGCAGATGGGATGACCTCGCATGAGTTATAGAGGTTGTCTAAGTTCACCCCACGGGTATGTGGGGGTGGCTGACTAGGCATTGCTACCTTGTTTGCTGCATTGTTTGCTACATTGTCATTTTCACCCTTAGAGTTCTCTCTCCCTAAGTCATCAACTGTTGCCTGTGAGACAGGGACCTGGAGTGACAGGCTCTGATCACTCACAGATTCACTGTGTTTGGTGATCTGCACAGGATTCTGAGAGGGGGGTATCTTTCCCATGTCTGAGCGCTTAAGAGCAGCACGGCACGCCAACTCTAGCCAAAGGAAAGACACACACAGCACTGCTGCCATAACAAAGCAAATTCCTAGCACCTCAGCGGCTGATGGCATTCTTCAGGGATTCCCTACGTTAGACGGACAGACAGTGGTGTGTCAGGTCGTATGTATGTCCTGTGCTTAGTGGGGGACTTCCTTGACTCGTTAGGTCAAGGCCGTATGCCCACACGGTGTCTCCGGAGTGTCACCTCTCTCGAGTGAGGGAAGATGACTTGGTTCTGAATTCTGGGATGATCAGTCCCTTACGTGAATTTGCCGGGTGAACTGAAAGTAAAAGGAGGAGCCGAGAAGCGATGTACGCTTCTGGGCGGTGTGTGCTAACCTGGGGTCACTTAGACCGAGGACAAGGACAAGGAAAGGGGCGTAGGAGGGGGTTCTGTGCTCACCCTCACAGAACCGAACAGCACACAGAACACTGAGGGGCCTACTTGCCAAAATCAAGGGCGGACCTTGCCGAATCCAACACGCTGTCTCTCAGTCACGTTGTACCAGATGTTTCAGCTATTTCGGTTGATTTGAGAAATCAACTGCAACAGGGGATGCTGGCTCTGCAGGTGGGGGCTTAGCCCTCTGTGCCCCAGTGCTGGCCCTTAAATGCACAGATTCTTGGTTCTCAGCCCTGGGAATTTCGGAGGCGCCGTCTCCGATCGGTGGTCTCTCCATTCCAGTATGGGCACCGCTGAAGTCCCGTTGGACGCAGCCTTCTCGTTTTCCCCCTCTGGTCTTGTGACGTCTGCCTCTCTTCTGTCGTCTCTGCAAGTCCCCGTGGTGCATCCTGGGAAGCTGCTGACTGTGGTGGCCCCCAGAGAAGCAGAAACCAAAGCCCAGAAAGAAGAGGGAAGACTCAAGGTGGGGGCAGGGTCGGAGTTCAGGAGTCCTGGGATCTACGTGCTTTTTGACATGAGACTCTAGGGCTGGCACTGTGGAAGAGTGGGTTAAACAGAAACCTGCATGCTGGCATCCTGTATGGGCGCTGGTTCGAATCCCGGCTGCTCCACTTCTGACCCAGCTCCCTGCTAATGTCCCCGGGAGAGCAGTGGAAGACATCCCAGGTCCTTGGGCCCCTGCACCCACGTGGGAGACCCGGAGGAAGCTCCTGGCTCCTGCGGCCATTTGGGGGAGTGAACCAGCGGTTGGAGGACTTCTAGCTCTGCCTTTGCCTCTCCCTCTGTTTAACTTCACCATTCAAATACATATATAAGTCTTTAAAAAAGAAATGAGAATATAAATATTTATCAATTTTAGATTTTAAATGTAAAAACCTAATGTTAAATTTTTAAGAGGTATCAATTAAGTGATAGAAATGGAAGGCAAAGCTTCTCTAAAAAGTTGGGAGAAAAAAGAAGTTAAAAGAATCGAAGGCACTGCATCAATTTGCTATATCACAGGAAGGAGAAAACTCAAGGAGAGATCATTATTATGCGAAAAAATCCAAATATCACAAACAATCGCAGCTGAAAATGGATGGCGCTGTTTGGTTAAAAGTGAGAAATTTTCAGATAGGCTTTCAAAAAAGTTGAAGCATATGCTATTTACAAAAGGTGCATCTAAGACCTAAGACACAAAAGGATCAAAAGTAAAAGAACTACAAAGACACAGGGCGTGAGCACCAGCCAGTCAAAGCCCAGGCGGCCCGGTGAATCTAACAGACGGGGTTAACGCACGCGAGCAAGGAGGCGCTCCAGAGGGGCATGGAGGCTGCTCCGCCCGCGAGCTCCAAGCAGCGCAGCTTCTGAGGAAATCCAACACACTGCCAGGGCCAGCGGGAGCGACCCATCCACAGCAGGCTGAGAAAAGGGACTTAGGTTCAGGGACACCCACGCGAACGCGAGCAAAGCAAACATAGGCTCTGGCGTGCGGGGGTCGCGGCTCCTGGAAATGCGGACCTCCGGCACGAAGCCCGGAGAACGTGAGTTCTAGAAAGACGCGGAACCCTGAGTGGGTTCTGATCACAAAGCAAGTTCTCGCGGGCACTGAGACTGCACCATGTGCCGGCCCTAAGCTGTACCCCGTAGGCGCTTTCAGAGCTGGGCAGAGGCAGCGTTGGCGGGGGGCTGGTGGGCCGCGGCCTTGGGGGGCTGCTGGGGTCAGGAACGTGCCCCCCTCACTCATTCCTGCATCCCCGGCTTCCGGCAGACGGCCTGGTTATTCAGAGCAGAATCAGCCCGCAGCCGTGCCGAGGACACTGCTGCGCGAGCAGGCGCCGCTCGGGGAGAGACGCCCCCTCTACTCCCTCTCCTCCAGATCCCCTCGCATTTTCTCACCGCCATTGTGGATTTGTTGGAATTCTTCTTCCCGATCTCCTGCCAGAGACCTGGAAGGATGCGAGGGAACCCGAGAAGGGACGTGGCAGGTGTAATGACCCCTCCCAGGGCGACCTTCCTGGTCACGGATCTTCCCTGCTTGTCCGCGAGCAGCTGCGAACCCTGCTCCATCGCCTGCGTCGGAAGACTCCATGCCCCGAAGCCCTGCCCTGGCCACCGCACCTACCCCGGGCCCTGCCTCCACCGCAGATGGTGGAGCTCACCGTCTCTGCCGCCCGGCCGCTGGGCCCCTTCCCAGGGCCTGGGCTGCGACGCGATACCGCGGGTCCTTCCTCCAGCTGACCCCGCACGCACGCCATCCACACAGTCCCCCACGGAGCGACGCTGTTGTGATGTTCCCGTTTTCAGATCTGTCCGTCACGAGACACCTAGGATCCGGTCCCCATGTTTAGCAAGATGCCCCTCCTTTTATTTTACAATTAAATGTGAAAGTGGATTTTAAAGCCAGACGAGGGAGCAAATCCATGATCGTGCACCCGTCGTTTCGGTCTCTTTGGCTTGAATAATGTAAGCATTATGCAGCTAAAAAGTAATCAACGAGGGTCTCTGAGCACCACAGAGAGTGGTTCTGGCGGCATAAAAATACATTAGTTTTCCATTTCTATAAACTGAATGCTCATTTAGAAGAAAAATGAAGTGTTTACTCTGAAACTACATGTCATCAGGCAGACACCTTTGAACATTTGAATCTGAAATACATTTGTGAAAGTTCTGTGCCCGGACACAAGCGCATGTGGCAGATGGGTGTGTTCAGCACAGCGGGCTGCAAAACTGGTGTCGCTGCTTTGCCCTTGAAATTCCAAGACTTAGCGATTTCAAGAAAATTCTCGATTCTGCATTAAACAATAAGACAAAGAAACGGGAAGAAATCTTACTTTGTAATTAGAAGCTGTGCTCTGATCACGGCTAAGCCTGTCTACAAGAGGCAACATCTGAGGGCCGGTGCTGTGGCGTAGCGGGTAAAGTCGCCATCTGCAGTGCCAGCGTCCCACATGGGAACCAGTTCGAGTCCCACTTCTGATCCAGCTCTCTGCTATGGCCTAGGAAAGCAGTAGAAGACGGCTCAAGTCCTCGGGTCCCTGCATCTCTCTCTCTCTCTCTCTCTCTCTCTCTGCCTCTCCTTCTATCTCTGTGTAACTCTGACTTACAAATAAATACATAAATAGAAGCCGCATCTCTAGGCATCCCGACCCTCGGGCTGGGGTGCAGGTGCAAAGGGCGTCCATGGGATAAGAGATAAGGTCCAGGGATGAGACCAGCCAGGTATCAGTCCATCTCCCGGGGCGAGGTCGGGCCCTGGAGAGAGGGGCATCAAATCTGAGTCGGTTTCAGAGAGGCCAAAGAGGATGATGGTGGAGAAGCTACGACTCCCCTCGCCCGTGGTGAGGGGCGTCTCCCACTCCTCCAGCTCCCTCCATGACACCCACACACAACGCCCATCTTAACGTCGTGTGGAGTGAGAATGACTGGTCTGGCCTTTGGAAAGCAGGCGTGGTTCTCAGAAGGACGCAGGATTGAGGTGAGATATCTGGGTGTCAGCCGCGCTGACACCTGGCCGTGGAGAAAGTCACCGTACCCCGAAGCGTCAGAGTGGTCATCTAGGAAAGAGTTCGTGACCCTGAACATGGAGAGGGAGAGCGTGGTGACACTGGAAGAGACGCAAACACCCACGGGGCCGCTTTGAATTCCTAAGACTTCGCACGCTTCCTACCTAGCCAATTACTGGACTTCAAATCCAGTTTTTAAGTGGAAACTGGAAGCCCCCTTTTTTCCCGTACAGGGTCTTGAGATGAAAAGGCCCCACGCCCAGGTTGTTTGTCCCGCATCCCCTCCCCTCCGCCAGGTCACCGACGCTACTTCACAGCGAATGAAATCAGAGCAACGGGGAGCAGCTGACCCTGCGCTGTCTCAACAACCCTGACCCGGGACAGGAGAGCGCACCGCAGCCCGGGAAGAACCCGACCCGAGACCAGGAGAGCACACCGCAGCCCGGGAAGAACCCGACCCGGGACCAGGAGAGCGCACCGCAGCCCGGGAAGAACCCGACCCGGGACCAGGAGAGCGCACCGCAGCCCGGGAAGAACCCGGCCCGAGACCAGGAGAGCACACCGCAGCCCGGGAAGAACCCGACCCGGGACAGGAGAGCGCACCGCAGCCCGGGAAGAACCCGACCCGGGACCAGGAGAGCGCACCGCAGCCCGGGAAGAACCCGACCCGGGACCAGGAGAGCGCACCGCAGGCCGGGAAGAACCCGACCAGAGGCCAGGAGAGCGCACCGCAGGCCGGGAAGAACCCGACCCGAGACCAGGAGAGCGCACCCCAGGCCGGGAAGAACCCGACCCGAGACCAGGAGAGCGCACCGCAGGCCGGGAAGAACCCGACCCAGAGACCAGGAGAGCGCACCGCAGGCCGGGAAGAACCCGACCCGGGACCAGGAGAGCGCACCGCAGGCCGGGAAGAACCCGACCCGAGACCAGGAGAGCGCACCGCAGGCCGGGAAGAACCCGACCCGGGACCAGGAGAGCGCACCGCAGGCCGGGAAGAACCCGACCCAGAGACCAGGAGAGCGAACCGCAGGCCGGGAAGAACCCGACCCGGGACCAGGAGAGCGCACCGCAGGCCGGGAAGAACCCAACCCAGGACCAGGAGAGCACACCGCAGCCCGGGAAGAACCCGACCTGGGACAGGAGAGCACACCGCAGGCCGGGAAGAACCCGACCCGGGACCAGGAGAGCGCACCGCAGGCCGGGAAGAACCCGACCAGAGACCAGGAGAGCGCACCGCAGCCCGGGAAGAACCCGACCCGGGACCAGGAGAGCGCACCGCAGGCCGGGAAGAACCCAACCCGGGACCAGGAGAGCGCACCGCAGGCCGGGAAGAACCCGACCCGGGACCAGGAGAGCACACCGCAGGCCGGGAAGAACCCGACCCGGGACCAGGAGAGCACACCGCAGCCCGGGAAGAACCCGACCCGGGACCAGGAGAGCGCACCGCAGGCCGGGAAGAACCCGACCCGGGACCAGGAGAGCACACCGCAGCCCGGGAAGAACCCGACCCGGGACCAGGAGAGCGCACCGCAGGCCGGGAAGAACCCGACCCGGGACAGGAGAGCGCACCGCAGGCCGGGAAGCATGACCCCGATCCCAGGCCCTTTCTCCTCAGGCAAAAAGGACCTCGCAATGGTGAGAACAGTGTTTGCCATGTTGGGGCTGAAATTCTTCAACCACTTCAATGCAGCGGGGAAGCCACGTGCTGGCCCATGCGTCACTGCACCCCGGTTTCTGGACCTGGTGTTCTGCCGCGCCTCGCTCCCCCGGGACACACAGGCGGCGCTCCTGTTCTCCTGGTGGCAAGGGCGAGGCAGGCGTGGGCGCCGCTCAGCCCTAAAACTGCACAATGGCGCCGAGGAGTCCGTCTCACCGTCCCCACTGTGTCCATGAGGATCCGAGGCTTACGCAGGTCGTGCCCTGCTCGAAGCCCACGCCGGAACCCACCTCCTCTCCCTCACAGTGGTCATCCTTTGAGAACCCGAGGGCTTGTGCACGGAACAGGCACCACGGTGGCAATGAGGTGGCACCGTGCTTCTCAGCCCAGAAATCCCATCGTGTGCCAGTAGCTGACCAGGTGGGGTGAGAACAGCCTTGGTCCAACGTTTCTGAGACTCAGCGAGCTCTCAAGTTCTCCAGAACACTCGTTTGGGGCGCCTCCACTCTTATTTTCATCAGTGGTTTCAACGTCTGACTATTTCCTTAAACATAGCTTTTACAAAGGAAGTCGTCAACACGGTTCTGATTATAATAACTGAAGCTGAAATTGGAGGTCACTCCGCATGGGCCAAGCCGGCAAACACCACCGCCTCGGTGTTTGGAAGAAACTCAAGGGATTGTCCTTGTCTTTTTTTTTTTTTTTTAAGATTTATTTATTTATTTGAGAGGCAGAGTTAGGCAGAAGCAGAGAGAAAGAGAGGTCTTCCATCGCTGGTTCATTCCCCAAATGACCACAATGGCCAGGAGCCAGGCACTTCTTCTGGGTCTCCTATGTGGGTGCAGGGGCCCAAGCACTTGGGCCACCTCGTACTGCTTTCCCAGGCACAGCAGAGAGCTGGATTGGAAACGGAGCAGCCGGGACTCAAACCGGCGCCCGTAAAGGATGCCGACCCTGCAGGCAGGCTGCCCCACAGCGCCAGCCCCGTCCTCGTCTTCTGCTCCTCTCCATCTCTGCAAGAGTCCAGCTCAGCTGGAGAAATCGGTGTCTTTAAACCAGGAGCCAAATCCAGACAGTGCGGCCGAGGGTACCGCGCGGAGGACTGAGCAGTGTGGGACGGAGGTGCAGGCTCAAGAGCTGCTCTGTTCGCGTCCCACGCGCTCTCGTTCCCACGCCCTGTCCCAGCTAAATGGCGGGTGCCTGCGTGCGGAGGAGCTGGTCCCCAGCCACGAGTGTTCCTGGTGCAGCAGCTGCACGGTCCTGAGCCCTCAGCCCACGCAAAGGATGTAGATCGGCACTCAGTTTCCTTCACTTCCTTCTGGCTTACAGAAAAACCACTGCTTTAAAAAACGCGCCAGAAGAGTGGGATTCGACATACATGGGCTGGGGATGCAGCAACGGCGTCGGCCGTGGGGGGAGGGGAAGCAGGTGTGACTGGAGGGGCGCACGTGTCCCTCGGCTGAGGCCGCGCCTGTGGCAGAGACCGTAGCGATCTGGCTTTGGTTTCCATCACCCTGGACGCCGGCGGTTTGCGGGGCCTCAGATGTCAGGTTCTCCTGGTCAGCTCCAGCTCCCCCTGAAATCGCTCTCAGCACCTCGCTGCCCACCTGAAGTCCTGGGCTCCCTGGCGGGACTGAAGCCTCAAACAGGAGTGCAGAATCCGCCAGGATCCTCAGAGGGAGGGGCGCACGTGGCCACCCAGCCTTGACCTTCTTCCTACCTCCCCCCGCTGCGTTTGGTCCTCTAATGCGAGCGGAGTCCATTTTGAGGAAAGAGAAAGGACGGGAGAGCTGGCGGCTTGCTGCTATGTTTTTTGAACACGCATTTGAAAGGCAGAGAGACAGAGAGACAGAGAGAGAGAGAGAGAGAGCTCCCACTTCGCTGGTTTGATCCCCCAAATGCCCACGATGGTTGGGGACAGGCCAGGGCCAAAATTGGGAGCTCAGAACTCGGCCCTGGCCTCCCACATCTGAGGCAGGGACCCAGATCCTGAGCCACTGTCTGCTGCCTTCCGGGGTCTGTGTTAGCAGGGAGCTGGAATCGGGAGCGAAGCTGGGACTCCAACCCACGCAGGTGCCTGAAGCGGAGCCTTCACTTCAGCTGGGCCAGCACCTGGCGGTTCTCTACCCGAGAGCCCAGTGCCTCCTTTGCCGTGAAGGCAGGTGTGGCCTGCACCACGGACTGCTTGGTCGCCCACAGAGCCCAGCCCTCCGTGTGCACTTGGCTGTTAGCTCCCACAACTTCTGCAAGGCTACAGCTCCAGTTTCTGCTTTTCTTTCGCATTTATAATGAGGATAAGTGCATTTATGGCACAGAAGTGCAGTTGTTTTATTGCTTAGTGAAAAAGTCTTAATAATTTTAGGCAGATGGTGATAACTCAAGAACTTACAGGTTGCCGCTGTGCGAAAACCTCCCTCCTGGGGTCAGCTCTGTGCCGGGGACGGCCTCTGTCAGAGGGACCCGCCGCGTGCTGGCGTCAGCCCCCAGAACAGGTCTCCGACACTTGGAGCTGGGTGATGCCTCACCACCGGGGCTGTGCCGTGCATCTGAGGGTGGGCCCCAGCATCCCTGACCTCCCCCTAACAGATGCCAGTGGCTCTCCCTACCCTTAAGTCATGACAGCCAAAAAAGTTCCCCCAAACCACCAGCTGCCCTGGGAGGCGAGCTCACTGCTGGTGGAAGCCCCCCCGGTATCCTGCAGCACACGCTCTGAAGGACTGAAGTCTGAATGCCGGATCTGAGTTTGCTTCAGTTTTTAATTAAAATGTTTTATCCCAACAAGGAGATGCTATCAGAATGCCTAAAAATGGCTCCTAAGAATCTCGCTGCCTTCCCGCTCGGTTTGTATCCGCGCAGGATTTCTCTGGCACTGGGAGCCTGTGGTCTGGAAGGTTGAGGACGGTTGACACAAGTCCCTTGTGAGGTGGAGGGGACACCCTTGCCCGGAGGATGGCGCTGGCCAGTTGGTCTCCTCACGGGGGGACAGATGTTGCCCCGATTAAATTTGGAGAAGAAAGAGCAGGTGTAATTTGATATCGGCACCCAGTGGGTGTAGCATGGATAATCTTATTGTCTCAAACGGAAGAATGGTTGCAATGAGTAGAAAAGAACTGCACGACCGCAGGCGGTGTGGGGCGACAGAAATTACGTAGCGTGAGTGGTCGGCTGGTCACATCCTTGTCCCGCTGCCACGTTCTCCTAGGAATGTGTGCGTGACCAGAGCTGTCGTGTCCCACACCCCGCATCCCGGCCCCAGTCAAGGAGGTGGAAAGGCCTGTGTCTGGTGGGCGAGGTCTCTGCAGCTGCAAACCTGCAAACCTGCCTGAGCTCAGGATGTGCTTAAAGAAGGCGCAGACGGTGACTGCTAGGCTAATCCTCCGCCTGCAGTGCCGGCACCCGGGTTCTGGTCCCAGTTGGGGCGCTGGTTCTGTCCTGGCTGCTCCTCTTCCAGTCCAGCTCTCTGCTGTGGCCCGAGAGTGCAGTGGAGGATGGCCCAAGTGCTTGGGCCCTGCACCCCATGGGAGACCAGGAGGAAGCACCTGGCTCCTGGCTTCAGATCAGTGCAGCGTGCTGGCCGTAGCAGTCATTTGTGGGGTGAACCAATGGAAGGAAGACCTTTCTCTCTGTCTCTCTCTCTCTCACTAACTCTGCCTGTCAAAAAAAAAAAAAAGAAAGAAAGAAAGAAAGAAAGAAAGAAAGAAAGAAAGAAAGAAAGAAAGAAAGAAAAAAGAAGGCGCAGACGGGAGCAGGCAGATCCGGGATCCGTCACTCACCCATCCCCGCGGCACAGAAACCAGGAACTGGGAGATTCCCGAGGGCCAGGAGTGGTGGGTGAGCAGCGAGCCGTGGTGGCTCATTGACCGCCACCTTCTTTTCACCCGATGACTTCATTCGGGGGCTTCCGGAAGCGTGTGGAGCCCATGCCCACTGTGGGAAGCCCACCAGGAAGGGCCATCTCAGCAGCCGTGAAGTCGGCTCCACCTGCGCCAACGAGCCTGGGCCTCCCTCTGCAGATGCGAAACGTGCTGTGTGGAGCTGGCACTCGGCCAGGAGTAAAGGAGGGAGTCGTCAATGAATGAAGTCAGCCAATCAGTTGTGGTGTCCATGGCAATGAAATCCGTCTTAGAAAAAATGAGGCGACAGCAATGCCAATAACAGCGGCTGACCCGGGTGCCAGTCCCCCTGGGCAGAGCGCCGTCCTGCGGGTGGGAAACCCCGCCTGGCCCCCGCCTCACCCTGGGCACCACGCTCTCTCCCTTCCCCAGCTGGAAGACGAAGCCCACTGAGCTGGTCAAGGGAGATGCTGAGATTCGAACCTTGGACACTCCTCTCTGGAGCCTGAGCTAATAAATACCGCACTGTTTTCTCTGTCAAAAGTGACGTGGCCTGGCACGGCTGTGACGTGGCCGCCTGGCATGGCTGTGACGTGGCCTGGCACAGCTGTGATGTGGCTGCCTGGCGTGGCTGTGATGTGGCCGCCTGGGACAGCTGCAGCCCATCCCATGCTGGCGTCCTGGCTCCTCTGCTCCTGACCCAGCTTCCTGCGAGGCACCGGGCGGGCAGCATCAAATACCTGAGTCCTCACCCCGGCGTGGGAGAGCGGACTGGATTCGGGGCTCCTGGCTGCCTCCTGCTCCAGCCCTGGCTGGGTGGGTTATTTGGGGGAGTGAAGCAGCAGGTGTTGGATCTCACTCTGTCTCTCTTTTTCCGTTGTGTCTGTCTTGTCTTTCAAATAAAATGAAAAACATATAAAGACAAATGAAAAGAACAATACAATTCCATGCATTTTAAAAAATGATATAACTATAATTGAAACTGCATAATTGATAACATGTATTATTCAAACGAGTTTGGGTTTTATGTAAACACTGATTAGTTTCTTTGAATGGTGAGCTTTCCTTTGTGTGGGTTTATGGCGATTAAGCCGGAAGGTCTCTGATCAAGGACAGCTCAGTGTTCTGACAGCCGGTTTGTGAGCACTCGCAAATTTCCGCATAAAACGAGGGACATGTTTTCCAGGACACCTGGATTCAGCAACAACGCTTGGATCACAAGACAGCCGAGTTCAAGGGTAAGAGCGGGTTTGTCGGCGAGTCCACCTTGGCCTGCTGCTCCACAGTGGTTGTTGCCATAGAGATGCCCGTGAGATGTCCCCGGGAGCACGGAGCCCGGCTCAGCAGGTGTCACCTTGAAGGCAGGTTTAGGGCTTCAGAACCAAGGCTGCCCTAAAGAAAGCCACCATCTCCCTGATGGTTTTTCTAACTATCCGAGAACTGGAACTCCTGCTACAGCAGCGGAGAGAGCTGTGCAAGTCCGGAGTCAGGACATCCCCCCCCCCCCCCCCCGGCGCTGTTGAACGACACGGCTCCAAAGCCAGCAGAGGCCCTGGTGTCAGCACATGACTGACGTCCCAGAGAGGGAAGCGGGCACCAGAGGCAGAGGAAGTGTCGGGAACACAGGGCACGGCCGGGAGACGCCTGCTGAACGGGAGTCGGGGGAACACGGCTGTCGGCACCCGAGGGGCCCAGCTCCAGCCGGCGGTCAGAGGAGCTCCCTGTACAGACGGCGCCGGGAGCTTCCTGTCCCCGCCCCAGGCTGCCTTCCTCAGGCGGCCGGCTGTTCTCTGTCCTTCCCACCCCACATTCCGCACATCAGGGCTGCTTGCTCTCCAGGCTGCTGGCCAAGGCCAGGTGCGGAGCAGAGCCCAGGTGTCGGTCCTTGTCTCTCCATTTCAGATCTCAGGGCCGCCCCGTCCCCTCCTCCCCAATGTCAGTTCCTGGCTGTTGCCTGAACAAATTCCTAGAAGCACAGCCCCGTCTCTGTGGCTCTGGGGTCCGGGCAGGGGCTCCCACGGCTGCGGCTGGGGCTCTGCCCAGGTGAGGTCCTCAGGTGGGCTTGGGGGCTGCTTCTGAGCCCAGTCAGGTTCTGGCAGGATCCAGTTCCTCGTGGTCCCCAGGCTGAGGCCTCCAGCTCCTGGAGGTGGCCTGCCCTGTGGCCCCTGCTTGGCATGACTCTCCTGCCCCATGGCCCCTGCTCGGCGTGGCTCTCCCACCCCGTGGCCCCTGCTCAGTGTGGCTCTCCTGCCCTGTGGCCCCTGCTCGGCGTGGCTCTCCCACCCCGTGGCCCCTGCTCAGTGTGGCTCTCCCACCCTGTGGCCCCTGCTCGGCGTGGCTCTCCCGCCCCGTGGCTCCTGCTCGGCGTGGCCCCTGCTCGGCGTGGCTCTCCCTTCAGCAAGGCCAGAAGGGCATCGAGTCTGGGCTCAGCCTCTCTGACCTCAGGACGGACAAGAACTTCTCAAGGCTCCTCGTTACCTGGTTGGATAGGTAACTGTCTGGTGTCTTCTGATTAATTCCTATTCCAATATGGACCTCAGTGGCCCCCTGGGCTCTGTCTCAGCTCCCTCCCCGCCCTGTCATCCATGGAAAAGGCAGGCAGCCAGAAGGCTCTTTGCTCAGGGCCAGGGCTCCAGGGAGTGCTTGTGAGTCCCCTCCTGCTGTGTCTCAGGATAGCACTGTTCTGTGCGAGAAAGGCCACCAAGCAGGGTGACCACACCCTCCCTCCAGGGCAGGCCACGCTGGCTCCTCCCCGCTCTTCATGGCTGACCTGGGTGCTGGCAACCACAGAGCGCTAGGACAGAGGCGAGGGCTCCAGCCTCTGGCCAGCAGCCCCGAGTCCATCCTGTGGTCAGCACAGCCTGCTGTGGGCTCCCCAGACAAAAGGGCCACTTGTTGGCCACGACTGTGGCTCCTCGGAACTCAGAGGTGCAGAGCTTCCTGTCTTGACAGATAATAGTCACAGCCTTTTCTGCTCCTGCTGTGACCTCAGCCTGGCAGGCCAAGCGTCGCCTGCCCTGGGTCTCGGCCACACTCCCCACAAGGCTGACAGTCACGCGGTAACCCCTGACTGTGCGCTCCCTGGCCACCCAAATCTCACGCCCAGGGAAGCCCAGAGTCGGAGCCCCAGATGGAACCTGTGACGTCCTCCAGGGCCGCCACGTGGCCACCCATGCGTCACAAGACCCCGCCAGCCCTGCACACCACCTCTGCATCGGCTGATCCCCTGAATCACCTCACTCTGTAAACAGATGCACTATGTCGGCATCTCAGGACACTCCCGGGCAGAACGCCACGCTGGCCTGTGGCTACAAAGACCTGCTGCAGGCACGGCTGGATCCAGGAGCTCCCATGAGGTCCCGGGGCTGTGTTCCTCCCCGGGTCTTGCCCTACCCTCTTTCTCGCTGTGGCAGGGAAGATGGCTGTGAAGCCTGTCCAACCAGGACCAGGGGAGGCAGAGCAGGCATCTGGCACAAACCCAAGGAGACACTCTCTCAGGGTGTGCGAGGCTCAGAACCTCACCCATTTTGTGACCCCGTTGTCCCCACCCCACCCAGGCCAGCCCTGCACAGGATGCGCAAACCTTCCGCTCAGCAATGCTCAGGCAGGCGCTGCTCATTCTTGGGGAGTTTGCAGATCGCAACGCCAAGCCGGCCACCGAGGGTGGAGGACGGGCAGGGTCACATCCAAGCCGGCCACCGAGGGTGGAGGACGGGCAGGGTCACATCCAAGCCGGCCACCGAGGGTGGAGGACGGGCAGGGTCACATCCAAGCTGGCCACCGTGGGTGGAGGACGGGCTGGGTCACATCCAAGCCGGCCACCGTGGGCGGACGGCCCAGCCCGGGTGCAGCACTGTGCCCCTGCTCTGGGACCCCTGGTCGAGTCCCGTCTCCTGGACCCCCAGTGCTCCGATGCGAGATGTTGGAGGATCAGCCAGAAGGGGGCAGGGCAGCACCCTAGACGCATGCAGGCAGTGCACTTCCGCTGGAGCTGAGCTGCACGTGTGTGCGTGCGTGCACTTCACACGCATGCGTGTGTATGTACATGTGCGTGTGAGTGTGCATGTGCATGTGTGTGTGGGCACGTGTTTGCGTGTGTATGTGAACTGGAGAGTAAGGCATTCTGTGCCTGCCCTGACCACGGGGCCTCCCATGGAGACCTCTGCCTGGCAGGGCCTGTCCCGGCCTGGTGGCTCCAGCCACATCTAGCTGGATGGAAGCAGAGGAGGAGGAGGGAGAGGGGGAGGAGGAGGAGGAGGAGGTGGAGGTGGAGGAGGAGGGGGAGGGGGAGGGGGAGGAGGAGGGGGAGGGAGAGGGGGAGGAGGAGGGAGAGGGGGAGGAGGAGGGAGAGGGGGAGGAGGAGGAGGAGGGAGAGGGGGAGGAGGAGGGAGAGGGGGAGGAGGAGGGGGAGGGGGAGGAGGAGGAGGAGGGAGAGGGGGAGGAGGAGGGAGAGGGGGAGGAGGAAGGGGAGGAAGAGGAGGAGGGCAGAAGGCACTCCCTGGCCGGCAGCGTCTCAGCCGCCCCGTCCCTCCACCTCACAAGTGCGCCACCTGCTTCTGCACCATTTCCAAGTGGGGCTCAATGCTTTCCGCTGACTTTGTCTGCAGAAAAGTCTCTCTTCTGTAGCTGAGGCTGCCGTGAACCGGCCGGGCCGACAGCTCCGTGAGGGTCGTCGGTGCCAAGTGGGCGGCAAGAGGCATGCAGGTGTCTGCGCCGCAGGGCTTCTCAGAGACGCCAACGCCACCAACACCACCAACGCCACCCGCCTCAGTGCACCCCCAGACTGCCCTGGGAGGGCCCTCGGAGACCCAGGCTCAGCCAGCATGCGTTCAGCTACAGACACCGGGTGTCTCACGAGACTTGACCACGCGTCAGTTCAGACTTCAGAGACGCGTGCTACGTGACAAATGAAGACAGACGCAAATGTCGCGATCCCACTGTGCGATTAGGAGCCAGAGCCTGGGAGGGGCACGCAGCGTCTGAGCCGCCCGCACAGGAGCCAGGAGCACACGGCCAGGCCAGCGCTGCCCGGGGCCTCACGGCCCTTCCCGCTGCACTGCGGGCCTGTCCCCCACCATCCCCCAGGGCGGCGGCCAGGCACCTGGGTGCAGGTGGGGCTGCTCCTTCCCTGACACAGGGCTGCTGCCTCGCCTCCCTCCCCTCTGTAATGAAAAAGCAGTTGTAGCTGTGGGTTGCCTGTAATAGGAGCTTGTTTTGTTTCCAGCCTTTTTATTATTTAACCTGCGCCCACAGGGAGATAGACTGAGATCCTGTCAGGGAAGAGCCAGGCGAAGCAGGCCTGGGAGTCGTGCGGGAAGTCCAGGCCGGGATTTGCTGGGGCTGCGGGATTGAATTTGCCCAGCTGCAGGGCCTGTCGGAGTTCCCGCAGAAACCACTGGGGTCCTCATAAAGCCGAAGCAGCCGAGGAGGAAAATGAATCCTGGATCGAAGTCTGTTCGGAGCCCTTAACTTATGTCAGGTTGAACAAGAACAAAGACTAAGCACAGGAAGAGAGAACCCAGCCAAGCCGCGGTAACTGTCCCAGCAGATCAGCCCCGCGGAGAGCAAGTTCCGAGGTCCCCACGGAAACCCGCGGCCCCCGCAGCTCTGCTGGCTTCCTCCGGAGGACCCCAAACGGAGCTCCTTCTCCCTTCTTCGACCCCAGCTGCAGGGACAAGGCGAGCCTGGTGCAGATGGGGGAAGAGTGAGTGGGCCCGGGAGCCGAGGCCCCGGGAGTCACACAGGAGCCCAGAGCCAGGAAGCAGCTGCGCCAGCACCCCGGCTGCTGTGGCGCCTGCGTCCCGAGAACCAGAACACGAAACTCGGCTGCTCTGCCGGCCAAGTCCCGTCTGCACGGCTCAGAGCTGTGGCAGTGCAGCTGCCCGGGTGCCCTAGGGACCAGAGCAGAACCGGCTGCCGGGAGCGGGGTGGGCGGAGGGTGGAAGAGGAGGAAGGAGGGGGAGATTGGAAAGGGAAGGGGAGGGAGGAGTCGAAGGAGACGGACAGACGTGCAGTTTCGGGGGCTTCCAGGGCAGGAGCCGCAGGTTCCAGACTGGGACAAGAGTCATGCTCCACTCTCAGCGCCCCGGCGGGATTCGTGCAGGGGCTGCGGGTGGCCTCCGGACACCTGATCACTTTGTGTTGGGTCGGATGCAACGTGGCTGCCCACACTAATGAAGACAGCTGAACCGAAGTCCTACAGGCCGGCTGAGATTCAGGGCAGACACGTGATGCGCACTGATAACGGGGTGAAAGGCGGGAGGGACAGCCGGAAAGCTGAGCACGGACCCCTGGGGTTTACAGACCCCTGGGGTTTACGCGCCCAGGCTTCCTCTGCTGGCACCCACATGCGTGCAGCTCAGAACTTCAGTCCACACGAGGGCAAGCCCAGTGCCTGCGCCCAGTGTCACCATCCCTGTGGCTTTGGGCGCCAGTGTTGGAGAGGAGCGCTCACTGTTGGCCAGTGTGCCACGGCCCGCCGTCAGCCCTGGTTGCCGTGGCTGGTGCTGTGGCAGGTCGCTGTCGGTCCTCCCTCGGGGGCCGTCTCTCCCAGGCGCCGAGGCCAGTGGGCTGTGCTCAGAGAAGAGCCTTGTAGTCACAGCCGAGAGTGGCTCAGCAGCAGGGGATGTCCAGGTGCCTTGCTAGGTGACCGCGTCATCCTGTGGACAGAGTGCTTGACTGCGAGGTCACCGTTTCAGTCTCTAGGTTCCTGGAAGCGTGTTGCGTCCATCGCATGGCCGTGGCCGTGAAGTTCTCCCCAGACGCTCAGCTGACACTGCTTCCTACATCCCAGAGAGAACAGTAATACGGGCCAGTCATCCCATATGTGTGCCGCTCCGTGTCCTGGCTGCTCCACTTCTGATCCAGGCCTGGAAAAGCAGAGGAAGAAGGCCCAAGTGTGGGGGCCCTGCCACCCACAGGGGAGACCCGGATGAAGTTCCTGGCTTTGGCCTGGCCCAGCCCTGGCCATCTGGGGACTGAACCAACAGTGGCTCCCGCGAGCCAAATGTGAGCGTGGAAGGCTGTTGGTCAGAGGAGAAGCCAAGGACGCCCGCGTGGGTCAGTCTTCCTCCTCTGTGCCTTAGGAGACCACAGGGGCCAGGGCTCCGGCTCAGGTGCGACTCACGGGAGTCGCAGGGAGGTGAGGAGAGGAGGAGGAGGAAGAGGAAGGCCGGAGTTCCCTACAGGGAGCCGAGTTCCTGCTCGAGGGACTCCCATGATGAGGAGCCTGACCCCACCACGGGCCAGCGTGGACGAAGCTGCTGAGGCCGACCCCTCGCCTGCGGGGCCCGAGGCCCACCACGGGCCAGTGTAGACAAAGCTGCAGGGGCCGACCCTCACCTGCGGGGCCCGAGCCCACCATGGGCCAGCGTGGATGAAGCTGCTGAGGCCGACCCCTCGCCTGCGGGGCCCGAGGCCCACCACAGGCCAGCGTGGACGAAGCTGCAGAGGCCGACCCCTCGCCTGCGGGGCCCGAGGCCCACCACGGGCCAGCGTGGACGAAGCTGCTGAGGCCGACCCCTCGCCTGCGGGGCCCGAGGCCCACCACGGGCCAGCGTGGACGAAGCTGCTGAGGCCGACCCCTCGCCTGCGGGGCCCGAGGCCCACCACGGGCCAGCGTGGACGAAGCTGCCGCTGAATCCGTGTCCGCTGCCTGCACCTTTGCACTCTGGCCCCTGCTCTCTGAAGTGCGGGTACCGAGGGCGCCCCTCAGACCACGGCTTTCTCCGTGAGACGTGGCACGCAGTCTGCCCCCTGAGATGCTCAGAGGAGTTCGCTTGTCTTCCCTGTGTCCCTGCCGTCTTCTTTTCTAACCTCCCTCCCTGCCCAGCCCCGGGAGACGGTGAGACATCTGCACGCGCCGCCCTCCCTCCGCTTCTGAGCCCCCAGCGTGTGCAGTCGCTGGCCGGAGGCAGCGGGCAGCTGGCACGTGGCTCGGTGCTGGGGCCCAGTGGCGAGCCCGTCGATGAGGCTCCTCTGATTCCTGCCTTTGGTGGGCTGTGTTCCTTTCAGGGAGGCAGAGCTCAGTCTAATGAGGAAATGGCACACCGCGATCAGCGCCACGAAGAAAGCGAATGAGACGCCGCGAATGTCACTCTGTCTCAGTGTGGCTGTGGCACAGGCCAGCGCTTCTGTAGACGATGGACTGGGAGGGTCGTCTGGGTAGTGACAGTTAAGCAGACACTAGGCAGGCAAGAGTCAGGCTGCTCGGAGAGCAAGGGTCTAGAGAAACATGCGTGTGCACATGCGCACACGTGCATCCAGGAACGCACATGCAAGCAAGATGCGTACATTCACACGCACAGAGAGCAGGCCGACGGCCCCGCGGAGTCACGATCGCACAGAACCGTGATCCGAGACAGACAGAGGCCTCCCTTCTGAGGAGCCCGGGGCCCCACTTTATTTTTGGAAGTTTTCAGCCAGACAGTGCAGACAAAGGCCTTGCAAAGGATCAAACCTGGCAAATTTGAGGACCGGAGAGAACCATCGGGCTAGGGGACAAGTGTGAGAGAGGAGCCGGGAGGCACAAGGCTTCTGGACCTCGCTGAGCAGTTAGGATTCTGATCCAGCCGTTCCCTCAGTGCCTGTGGTTGGTGGGACAATCGCCATCCACCAACAGAGCCTGCGGCTGGGCCGGGCTGCACGGCAGGGGAGGGCCGGCTGCTGGGGGTCCTCCTGAGACCGGGTCCAAGCTGCGCCCGTCACTGCTGGCTCTGGAGGTGGAGGATGGGGCCTGAGCCAAGGCACGTGGCGGCCTCCGGGAGCGGCTCCACGGCAGGGAGTGGGTGCTCCCCCAGAGCTCCCAGGAGGAAGCAGCCTGCAGACCCCCCCATTCTAGCCCCTGGAGGCCACGTGCAGAGCCTTAGACCTGGAAGATGAGAATATTGTCGTGTGTGTGCTGCTCATCTTGCAGCATTGATTTTGGCAGCCATAGGAAAGTAACCCGTGCAGCATAGTCAGAGACTTCCTGGTGCCTGGGTTCCATGCCCAGCTCCTGGCCACGACTCCAGATGCTGGGGCGGCAGTGAGGGCTCAAGTCATCAGGTTCTTGCCACCCACGTGGGAGACCTGGATTGAATTCCAGGCTCTGGGCCTTGGTTCTGAGTCAACCGCTGGCTACCGCTTGCATTTAGGGAGTGAACCAGCAGATGGGAGCTCTCTGTCTCTCTCTCTCCCTCTCCCTCTCCTGGCTTCCTGCATGATGGTTGCCTGCGTGAAAAATGCTCTCTCTAGCACAGAGGATGTCCAGTCTGGGGTGAGTTAGCCCAGGGGACATTTGGGCTGTGTCTGGGGGAAGGAGTGCTCCTGGCCTCCGGGGCAGAGGTCAGGGGCCCTGCTCACCATCCTACACCCCTCCCGGCCCCCCAGCTGTCCACAGCACTGAGGCTGTGATCCCGTGCCCAGAAAACGCCATTCCTCATCTCTCCTGAGTACTAGGCTTGCACAGCCTTTTTAAAAAGCCTACAGCACCGTGGGGGGGGGGGTCTTGCTTTTCTTTTGGGGTGGGGGCGACATTGTGAGCGCTGAACCGACAGATGCGATTCTTTTCACAGACTCAGCCGCGGAGCTGAGCTGTGTCTGAGAGCCATTTGTGAATCACCAAGCTCTAACCCCCTTGGCGGCTTGGAAGTTGCTGGAGAATTCTATCGCGTTCTTCGAAGGTTACGCTCTACTGAAATTGACGAGCCCGGCACATCGGGTGAAGAACAAGCCCAACAGCCGCACCCACCTCTTCCCAGGGGCTCCTGGAGGTGCATTGTCTAGAGGTGGCTCCAGGGGACTGGACCCCAAGGATTAGAGATGGCCACACGAAAGGGATGTTATGTTCTCTGCGGATCCAGAAGAAGCCGTGTGGAGTGCCAAGGTCCTGAGAACAGACGGGCAGACGCTGGCTCACGTGGACATGGACACAGTCACACCTGTGCGCGTGGTAAATACGGTCCCCACTTCCGCGCTGTTTACCAATAAGCTACTGACTGTGGACACACCTTAGCTGCGGCTCTCCTCACGGCTCTGCCTCCGGGGTCACTGTTTTGCCATTCGCCGAGCAGACCAGGGCTCGCTCACCTCCCTGGGAAGCAGCCTCTCTCTCTGCGCACCGGAGAACCAGGGATCTTACACGAATGCAGGAGAGAAACTACGTAACCTGAGGACGCTGCTCCCAGCCAAGGGTTCCGGGCGTCTTTGCCCTCACGTGGCTGTCCCCTGCCCCCTCGCAGCTGCGACAGCAGAAGCACCTGCCGACACACCTCTAGGACTCCAGAATCTCTCTCTCCATCATCTCTCTTTCTCTCTGTAGCTCTGACTTTCCAAATAAGTAAATAAATAAATAAATAATTCTTTGTTTCAAAAAAGGGGACCAGTGTTGTGCTGTAGTGGGTAAAGCTGCCTGCAGTGCGGGCATCCCCTATGGGCGCCAGTGTGTGTCCTGGCCGCTCCGCTTCCCATCCATCCCCCTGCTAATGGCCTGGGGAAAGCAGTGGAAGATGGCCTGGGTGTTTGGCTCCCTGCACCCACATGGGAGACCCGGATGAAGCTCCTGGCTCCTGCCCAGCCTGGCCCTGACCGTTGCAGCCATCTGGGGAGAGAACCAGCAGATGAAAGATCTTTCTCTCTCTCTCTCTCTTGCTCGCTTGTTCTCTCTGTAATTCCGACTTTCAAAATACACAAATAAATCTTTAAAAACACAAAAAGGCTCCAGAATGGGTTAGCAACCACAAAAACGTGACGGCCAGGTCTAGAGTGTTTTATCAGGGCTTCCCCGTGTGCCTGTAGAAAGCAGGGACTGGTAAGGGGGCTCGATCAGTTGTCTCCCACCAGCAAGCCGCACCTGCACACTCTGAGTGCAGCACCCTCTGTGCCACCAGTGACGAGGCTGCGAGGACTGGCAGACACGCGGCACGCCCTGGCCTCGCGCACGGCGAGGAGGCCGCTCTCGGTGGGTGTCGGTGCCGAGAACCGCGGCGGCACAGAGCTGCCCGATGGCCGTGACCTCACTTCCTGCCATCCCGCTGCTCCGGGCTCTCCCCGCTCCTCCAGTGGCTCCAGGTGACCCGCGGTTGTTGCAGGATTCGGGCTGAGCCTCCCCCTCCCCCAGCATCTGCAGAGCTCATTAGAAGGGAGAGACTGCGTCTAAAGCAGCGAGTGACAGATCTTCCTTGCCGGGTGCCAAAGGCTCGGTCAGTGTGGGCTCTCCCGTGCTGACCTGTCACTTGTCAACAGCCGCTAACCCAGGAGTGATCTAATCGTGTACCTTTGAACACCACCGCCCTCTGCCAACAGAAACATGACTCTGGTTCTTTAACAAGAATCTCAGGACTTCAGCGGCCACAGCTATTGATCGATCGCACAGCTCCTTCCTCAGTGGATAGAAGCCTGCAGCCAGGACTCCGGGCAGCGGGAGGCAGGGAGTTGACGGCGGAACCTCCCTGGAACACTGGGGGTCCCGGCCGCGGCAGGTGCACACGCCACCCACCAGCCAGCTTGCCTCCTGGGGAAGTCAGACGCCCATTTCTGAACAAAAGGGCCACAAACCCCAGCTTCCTCTTTCTTATCACCCAAGCAACTCCAGGGTGATGATGTCTGATGAGAGCCACAAGGCTAAGATAGACCGCAAGCTGCGACCCAGTGAGGTGACACCAATTTAGCCTAACTAAACATCCCTCCCGAGCTTTAAAAGTACTTTATGCCACCTAAATTAGACTGCTATTGAGATAATTGGATCCTCGTGGCTCGGAATTTTTCACGGATGCACTATTTTGAAAATAAATCACAAACCATCATCTTTGAATGTTAGTGTTAATCTACATGGACCACGCCTTTTTGTTTCAAAGCGTGTACATGCGTGTGCCGTCAGCAGGTACCTGGGCGCCGTCCACCACCACCTGAACCGCCAACCAGAACGCCTCCATCGACCCGGCGTGGCCGCATCCCCTTGGCTTGGTCTGGCAGCTGTCAGAAACGAGGCGTCACCAGCCCTCTAACTGATGGGCGGGGTTGTCCTGTGCGTGCTGTTTTTCCTGATCCTTGTGGCCCCACGCTTCACGGCAGCACGGAAGCTGGTGGCTCGGACGCACAGGACGCTGGGCTGCAGAAAGAACACACCTGCAGGTGTCTGTAAAGAGTGAAAGTGCGCTTCCTCTCGCTGAAGACCCCCTTTGTCGCCTGCAGATAGCAAAAGCATTGGCACCAAGCCGAGGGCTGAAACTCTCCTGGGCGCCTCTGGTTGCACGTTGCTGGTGTGCTCTCCCCCACAAAGGGCTCCACGGCCAAGAGGAAGCACTAGATTGCCGGACATTCCAAATCCTGATGACCAACGTGCGTCCTAACTGTGAAACGAAGCAACCTGGCATCAAGCAGAAGCACGTGGCCCCAAAGCCATTTCCCCGGTTCCCACGGTCGCACGGCCTCTGTCATCTCCCACCAGTGGCTGGGACGGGCGACGGGCATTCAAAAAAGGGTGAGTGGATTTTTTAAAAAAGACTCATTTATGTATTTGAAAGTCAGAGTTACCGGCCAGGATTGGGGCAGGGTTGAAAGAGAGAGAGAGGTCTTCCATCCACTGGTTCACGCCCCAGATGATCTCAACAGCCAGGGCTGGGCCAGGCTGAGGCCAGGAGCCAGGACCTCCATCTGGGTCTCCCACACGGGTGCAGGGGCTCAGGTGCTTGGACCACCCTCTGCTGTTTCATTAGCAGGGAGTTGGATTGGAAGTGGAGCAGCTGACGTGCGTTTTGCAATTACAAATGCTAGAGGAAACGCTGCCCATTGTGAGCCGGCAGGGGGAGGTGAGGGACAGCAGGAGGTCAAAGGTGACTGGGGCTAAGTTCTCCCACTCCGCGAAGCCGTGCTGCGCAAGGCGTGCAGTGGCCACACACGAGTGAGGCAACCGGCGTCTCTGTCGGCTCATTCTGCTCGCAGTCAGAGAGCTCAGGTGTGGGGAGTGTGGGGCTGTGTGTGTGTGGGGATGTGGGATGTGTGTGGGGCTGTGTGTGGGGCTGTGTTTGGGGCTGTGTGTGTGGGCTGTGTGTGGGCTGTGTGTGGGGCTGTGTGTGGGGTGTGTGTGGGGTGTGTGTAGGGCTATGTGTGCTGTGTGTGGAGAGTGTGTGTGTGGCTGTGTGCGGCTGTGTGTATGGGGCTGTGTGTGTGGCTCTGTGTGTGGTTGTGTGTGGGGCTGTGTGTGTGGGCTGTGTGGGGCTGTGTGTGGGGTGGGCTGTGTGTGGAGCTGCATGTGGGGCTATGCATGGGGGGCTATGCATGGGGTGCTATGCATGGGGTGCTATGTGGGGGGCTGTGTGTGGGGGGTGTGTTGGGGGGCTGTGTGCAGCTTTGCATGGGGCTGTGTGTGTGGGGCTGTGTGTGGGGCTGTGCATGGGGCTGTGTGTGGGGGGCTGTGTGTGTGGCTGTGTGCGACTGTGTGTATGGCTCTGTGTGTGGTTGTGTGTGAGGCTGTGTGTGTGGGGCTGTGTGGGGCTGTGTGTGTGGGGGGCTGTGTGTGGAGCTGCATGTGGAGCCAGCAGGGTGCTGCTGGGGCGTGGCGTGGACCATCCCCTGTCCCAGTTCACTCTGCCCGCTGACCCTTGTCACTCCGAGGGTGACCTGATTGCCCGCCACTTCCTAATAGGCAGCCATGAACCTCTCCTTTCTTCCCTCGGTCACCTGCCATAGTAGTTTGCTCGAATCGCCTTGGCCCATTGTGGGGGAGCAGCACGGGTGCCCGACCCTGAGCACCCCTCTGCGGGGTGGGGCTGTGTCTGCCGCCCCAGCCTGGCTGCTGTCCCGTCGGCCAGGTGCTGATGGCAACACGGAGACTCGGTCCTTGCGCTCCCTCTTTTGTTCGAAGGTCTCCTCTCTCCGAGATCTCCCCACGCCTGACCCTCGCCGGGCCTCCAGTTGAAAGGAAACGTGTTTTCAATGAAGGGGACTTGCTGGCACTCCTGCCACCTGCATCGCATCTGCTTTTCAAATGCCGTCGCTGGTGGTCTCGGCGTGTTTTGCTGTTGCTCGTGCTGCTCGGTGGTGGACCTCCGCCTGGACGCGGCTCCTCTGGTGCTCTGTGATGTTTTCAAAGATAGGAACAGCCTCTGCTTCTTTTCAACCTTCCACGCACAGGGCAGGTTCATGTGTGATTGCTGGGGGGAGCAAAGATGAGAGGCAGAGCGGCCCCGACTTGCTCGGCCGCTCTCTTTTCCTGAGACCCTAGGAGACACTGGGCCAGCGGGGTGGGGGAGCCCCAGGGCTGATTTGGGGCACGGCCTTGTGTAGCGCCGTGGTGGCCGCATCAGCCGTGAGCATCAGAAGGCAGGGCTCAGGCCGACCTCGGGGCAAGCAGCTGCGCGCCGTGGCACGCACTTCATTAGTCTGCCTGCTGACCCGTCCACCTCCCTCCGCCCCACGGCCCGGCGTCGCCAGAAGTCTTTGATAGCCACGCACAGGGCACTCTCGGAGCGTCAGAGGGTGGCGGGAAGCTGCGCTGACGCAGATGAAGGCTCCCCAGGGAAGGGGCTGACTTACATGCCGAGTGGCAGGCTCTGTCGGCACTCCCGGGGGATGAGAGCAGCCAGAGGCTGGGGTGGAAGCAGAGCTGGAATGCTGACACAGAAAATGCAAGTGCATTCGTGGCCGTGCTCCGGGGCCACTGGAGGAGGACGGAGACAGGGCTGGGACAGGGGCAGCCGGGGCTGGACAGGGGCAGCCGGAGCAGGGCGGGGGCAGCCAGGGCGGGACAGGGGAAGCCGGAGCAGGGCAGGGGCAGCCAGGGCTTGGATAAGTGGAACCAGGGCAGGACAGGGGCAGCCAGGGCTGGGTCAGGGGCAGCCGGGGTGGGACAGGGGCAGCCAAGGCGGGACAGGTGGAGCCAGGGCAGGACAGGGGCAGCCGGGGCGGGACAGGGGCAGCCGGGGCGGGAGAGGTGGAGCCAGGGCTGGGACAGGGGCAGCCAGGACAGGACAGGGGCAGCCAGGACAGGACAGGTGGAGCCAGGGCTGGGACAGGTGGAACCAGGGCAGGACAGGGGCAGCCAGGGCTGGGACAGGTGGAACCAGGGAAGGATAGGGGCAGCCAGGGTGGGACAGGGGCAGCCGGGGCGGGACAGGGGCAGCCAGGGCGGGACAGGGGCAGCCAGGGCGGGACAGGGGCAGCCGGGGCTGGACAGGGGCAGCCAGGGCGGGACAGGGGCAGCCAGGGCGGGACAGGGGCAGCCGGGGCGGGACAGGGGCAGCCGGGGCAGGACAGTTATAATGAGAGAAAGCAACAGGGCTGGAACGGGGACTGCAGGTGCGAAGCTCCAGACCAGCAGAGGAAGCACACACTCCTCCCAGCCACAGTGGAGTCTGCAGCCCACTCTGCGCATCTCCCTGCCGCCCCGTGCTCCCATCAGCGGCTTTGGCCAACTGGTTGGGGTCTTAGTGCGTGTGTGCGGCTGGAGCACTAGGAAGCAAGGGCCACCTCCCTTGGTGGGATTTTCCCAAGAGCCACAGCAGCAAATGTCTGCTTTGAAAGTAGCCATGGGGGGCTGGTGCTGGGGTGTAGCAGGTTAAGACCCTGGTCTGCAGCGCCGGCATCCCATATGGGTGCCAGTTCTAGTCCTGGCTGCTCCTCTTCTGATCCAGCTCTCTGCTGTGGCCTGGGAAAGCAGTGGAAGATGGCCCAGGTCCTTGGGCCCCTGCACCCACGTGGGAGACCCAGAACTATCTCCTGGCTCCCCGGCTTCGGATCGGCGCAGCTCTGGCCCTTGCGGCCACCTAGGGAGTCAACCAGTGGATGGAAGACCTATTTCTCTCTCTCTCTCTCTCTCTCTCTCTCTCTCTCTCTCTCTCTCTCTCTCCCCCTGCCTCTCTGTAGCTCTGCCTTTCAAATAAATAAATAAACCTAAAAAAAGAAAGCAGCCATGGAATGGGGCAGTCAGTACACAAAAGGACTTCAAAAAGTCCATAGGAAAAAGGAATTTCAGTGCAAGAAAATGCCTTAGAAATCCATGCTCAGTTTTCTTTTTCGTGATACACACTTCCTGGGGCTTTTCGAAGGGCGCTCTTAGAACGTGCACCCTCGCAGGGATTCAAGTCGTCGCCGGGGGCCGGGCGTGTTTGCAGCTGTGGCGCACGCAAGCTCTCACCCTCCCTACCCTGTCCAGTCCTTGCTCTCCCTGGAGGCCTGCAGCTGCACGGCTTCCCCTGCTGTGCTGTCTTTCCAATGTTGCTTGCAGCAG
Source organism: Oryctolagus cuniculus (assembly GCF_964237555.1). Classification (NCBI taxonomy): domain Eukaryota; kingdom Metazoa; phylum Chordata; class Mammalia; order Lagomorpha; family Leporidae; genus Oryctolagus; species Oryctolagus cuniculus. The sequence continues at coordinate 2,101,726 of NC_091442.1, forward strand.
GTACCTGGGGAAGATTGTTCCAGATAGGTATCCGTGCTATGCCCATTGAGCAGGTGCAGAACGAGGCGCCGAGAGGTTAGGTGGAGGCGTTCAGTGAGTCCCACAGCCTCACCCAGCCTGCTGGCTCTCCGACCCGTCTGCCGCCCTGCGCCTTCTCTGGAGGAGGAGGGGCCTGCCCAGGAGGGAGGCTTAGCCAGCAGGTGGAGGCCTCCTCTCAGGCCAGCATCCTGGGGGAACAAAACACGATTCTCATCGCCTCAGAGATGGAGAAAAGTGGAAAGTCCCCAGGCAGCGTTTAAGACCATATACAATGAGTTATTGGTCACGTAATCAGCAAATGCTGCACGAGGGAGGAGAGATGGGGATTAGACCTCCAGTCCCTCTGAATCCACGGAGAGAGAGCAAGGCAGACGCGAGAGCCACGTCTTGGACTCGGACCGCTAGGTGGGCACCCCCGGGGGTCCCGGCTCTCAGGCTTCTGGTGGGCAAGCAGCACGTTGCTGTTCTTTGTGGATGAGGTCAGCCCCTGGCCCACCAAATGGACGTGTTAGAAGCACTCAGTGGATAGCACGTGACATGGCTGCTGGTCCGTGCGTCTCCATGATGGCGTGTGTGTCAGGCTCGGCTGGAATGGGCACCGACACCGTCAACCAGGCACCAGGCGGCTGCAGGGGGCACATGGGGAGGACGTTGGGTTGCACTGAAATCTGTTAGCAGATTCCACGAAATCCATCTGCCATCACTTGCTCCACCTCCTACGTGGCGGTTCTGACGTCACGCAGAATTGCCACGAGCTCCCGCGGCCGAGAGCAGCGAGCACACAGCAGGCACTCAATCCGTGTTTGCCAAATGAATTGCGCTTATTACACCTTCCAACTCACACTTTATCGGTCGCTCTGTGCCCAGGAAGCAAGGAGGGGACACAGTTTTATTGCACAATCTCCGAGCTCCGTGTCCGCCTCTAGGTGTGGCTTTCAAAGCGTTTGCTGTGAGCAATCAAACTGTTCAAACCACCAGCGAGTGCCAAGAACGGCCTCGCCCAGCCCTGCAGAAGCCCCAAGCTTGCTCATGCATGCCGGCGGCCTCTCGGGCTGCTCCTGGGCCCTGCTCGTGTTTCTGGACTGGATCCTGAGCAAACAGCCTGAGGCAGGCGGCAGCCGGGCTTCTCAGGGTCTCCCCTTCTCTGCCCACCCCGGCCCCCTCTCACGGCTCCCTCTGCCCACATGGCCCTTAAGGGCCCACACACCTGTGAGAGCTGCCCCCAGCCAAGGGCGGGAAGGCCCCTGGTCCCAGGGTTCACGGTCCCTGCCCGCTTCCGTGTGACCTCTGAGATGAGAATGTCTCTTACACTGGACCTCGTCTTTTTACTGAAACTTGCGGTTTCCGAACAATTGAGCAGACAGTGCATCCAGCTGTGCACACCTGCTCCGACCCTGGCACACTGCTCCCTATTGATACTTGGGGTGAGTGTGAATGGGTACACTGCGTGGGTCCCGGTGAACGTGAAGCCACTTCCATCCACCATGGTATTGTACAGGTGTCACCACCCCAAAGTCCCCAGAACCTCACACGATCGAGAAACCAGAAGAACCCTGGTGTTTCACGCCATGTGACAATCGTCTTGAAGGACGTGGTCAGCCACTCCTCTGCCCTGAAGCTCAGAGTGGTGGCCGGGGCCACGTGGCCTCGGGAGCAAGGGCAGCCGCCGCCTGGCCCTGCACAGGGACAGCGTCTCAGCCTCGCCGGTCTGGGAAGTCCCTGTTGGGAGCTCACAGCTCTCAGCAAGGGCACCGGATCGTGGTCAGTTTCGGCTACATTCTGACCGCCTGGGAGACTCCTGCCCATGCCACCCGGTGCCCTGCAGTCGCTGCTCCCCTCCCGATGCGTCTGTCCATCATGCCTTGATGTCCCCCGAGGGGTCTGCATGGAGGATCAACCTTGTGAGAGAAAGGACCGGCCCCTGCCCAGCTCCTGTGGGTCAGCTCCAAGCCCTGGGCATCGCCTGCATGAACAGAGTGCCCGTAGTGACCTGGGGGCCCGGGAGAGTCAGAAGCAGCTCCACCCCTGGAGGGACCCGAGTAGAGGACCAGTGCTGCCGTGGTGGGCAGGGGAGCTGCCCTGGTCGGTGACACCCCCAGGGGCCTGGGGGAGAAGCCCCCACAGCAGGAGGACAGCTGGTGCTCACAGCTGGCGTCCTCTGCCCCTCTACGCTGCTCCAGAGCCTTCCCGTGTTGCGGCTGTAGCTTTGCTGTGCCCTGCCAGTCCTAGAGAACGCTTGCACCTGACGGTGGTCTTGGGGCCCTCCCCGTCCACGAGAGCATGTTGGCCTGATGGACGGAGACTCGGGGGGAATACGCCACGTGGCCTCCTCCACGGTGTCGGGTGAGGATCCTGTCCCCTCCCGGGGGCAGCCTCCTGCCCCGCCTGCGTCTGTGTCTGTGTCGTGGAGGGGAGGGGTCTCTGCCCTCACTCTCCTTACGCCATTCCATTTGTGCCATTTTGGGGTAGATACTTGCAAAGATGGGGAAACTGAGGCAGGGCGGTGCGTTTCCCCGTGGGCCAGTGGCTGGCTGGGGGAGCGCTCTGTTGGCTTGTTTCCCCAGCTACTGGTCAACTTTGAAAGTGTGCGGCGTCTCTTGCACAAAAAAACAACTTCAGTCTGTTCCCAAAAGGTTTGTTTTGACCCAGCACAACCCAGAAGAAAAGTTCCAAAGATCCGGGCGTCCAGGTTTGGGAGGTTTGGGAGGACGAAAACACAGGGCTCTCTGCCCCAGGGAGAGCCGGCTGCTGGCACGGATCGGCTTCGGGTCACTGTGCCCGGAGCAGCCCGGCTCTTCTCTTACCATGGAGCTGTTCGGGCTGTTTCTGCCGAACAGAATGTCCTTTTTTTTTTTTCAAAAATCTAGAGCATTCATGCGAGACGGGAGGGTGCACCTGTTTCTGGCTGGGGCGTGGGCACACAGCTGGCCGGGTCCTGGGCACTGCCGCCTTGGTGGGAGGGGGGCTGTACTCCTGGATCACACAATTCCTTTCAACCACTGATCCCTGGCAGAGAGAGCAGCGCCAGGCGGGCACTGGGAACCCTGCTGCTGGGCCCCCAGAGCCCCTGGGTGGGGGAGGGGCCTGGGGAGATTTCTGAGGTTCATCTCCCACCCAGGCTGCGTCAGGCATGTCTGTGCCTCCAAGGAAACCCGGGTGGGGTCTCTCTCAAGGCTGGGCGTCCCCACGCATGAGCCCCTCGGCCGTGGGCAGCCGAGCGCACGCCGGTGGTGTTGCTTTTCACAGAGCCACACTTGTCTGCTTCCAAAAACGTCCTAGCATTTTGCATTCTCTTTTTATTATTTTAAATACTTGCCAACATGTGTCTAAATTTGGCCGTTTTTTGCTAATTTCCCTTGAAATGTAGTGAACACTGGCTGCCTCTTTTCCAGATCTTTCCTAACAGTTCCGGCAGTTTTTCCCGTAATTACGTCTTTCTGTAATTATGGCTGTTTGGGGGCCGATACTTTTTTCTTCGAAGTATCTGTGATTCCTCGCCAGGGTTGTTTTCCTCTGTAATTGTCCATTTACGGCATCATTTCTGCAACGCTCTCAGCGGCAGCCGTGGGATAGCTTCTTGCGTCTGCACCTTCTTCACGCATGAGGGCACTTTGGGGGCGTGGCTCAGACCCTGTGGCTTGATTGAGGGGTCCTAGAGAACCCCGGATGCTTCTGAAAAACCGTATCCTCCTGACAGCAGTAAGAAGCCAGGGCCAGAGCTGGTGCTGTGGTGCAGCCGCCTAAGCCCCCACCTATGACTGGCGGCAGCATCCCCTATGGGCACCAATTCGAGTCCCGACTGCTCCACTTCCGACCCAGCTCTGCTGTGTTCTGGGAAGGCAGTGGAAGATGGCCCAAGTGCTTGGGCCCCTGCACCTGTGTGGGAGACCAGGAGGAAGCTCCTGGCTCCTGACTCGGATAGGTCCTGCTTTAGCCGTTGAAGGCATTTGAGGAGTGAACCAGCAGATGGAAGACTCTCTCTCTCTCTCTCTCTGCCTCTCTCTGTCTGAAACTCTACCTCTCAAATAAATAAATAAAATATTTAAAAAGAAAAAAAATAAAAGCCAGGGTCATTGGCGCCATAGTGAGCATGAATGATTACTGTGTCCCAGAGACACGGCCTGACACGCCTGCTCCCGCACTGCCGTGTGCACCAGCCCCCTTCCCTCCTGGGACATGGAGGATCAGACAAACAGGTGGGTCAGAGAGTGGACGAGAAGGCCCCAAGGGCTCAGGAACCAAGGACGGAAAAGGCGCTGGGGCCCTCGGGCTGTGCGGGGTGCGGGCACAAACTTCTCCCTGGAGTTCTTGGCCCCAGGCGCCCAGGGACCACAGGGGTCACCTGCGAGGCTCGGCAGCAGCTCCACCCCTCGGAGAACTCGGGAAAGGTTCCGGCTTCAGGCCTCGTTCAATGGCAAAGGGAAGGTCGCCCGTGTGACCTCTGCCTCCCCGGCTAAGCAGACGAGGCTGAAGCAGGACCTGGGCCAGGGGCCTTGCGTGGGGGCTCTGGGTCTCCCGTCTCCCTGGGGCCCCCTCCCGGGCACAAGATGGTTTCTGCCCCCAGGACCTTTTCCTAATTCCACTGCCAGCTGTGAGCAGAATGAGGGGTGTGCAAGAAGCGGGGAGCACCCAGCACTGTGGTGCCCCCAGGAAGCTGTCTGATGCTCAGAGCCCCGGGCCCGTGGCACCCCCTCTCCCCACGGGGAGGCAGCAGCTGAACCGCCCCGCCCAGGGCCCACACACAGTGCAGGGGGCCTGGGACGTCCCCTGGTGAGGCCAAGGGCCTTTGCAGGCTGACCTGGGAGTGGGGGATGGGGGTCCTGGGGACCCAGCGCCACCACGGGGGTCTGTGAAAGGACCAGAGGCAGGTGGGGCAGGGGGCGGAGGAGCAGGAGGGAGGGTGGAGGCGGGGGGTCAGTGAAATTTGCTCTCTGCCTTTGAAGATGGGGGACCACAGGCCCGTGGGTGCAGGTGGCCTCTGGTAGGGAAACGGCTTCTCCCCACGCCCCCCAGTTCTGTGTTGTCGCGAGCCGTTGAGACCACCGTGAATTGCTACGGCAGGCACAGCAGACAGGTGCTACAGGGATGCCCCTCTGCTCTCCACCCGCTGTGCCCAGGGGCGCGCAGGGTCCCGGGTGCTCCTGGGCGGTGAGCCGGTGCCCTGCGTGACCTCTCCCACAGCCCTGAGCCTCTGCGGCTGCTCCACGCTGCAAGGGGTTGGGTCTCAGGTTGCTGCAGGGACCCTGCTGCCCCTCGGGGCAGCCAGGACTCAGCGCGCTCTGGTGAACAAATGAATGAGCACGGCTGCCGGTCTAGGACTCTGGCTTTTCAGAGTGCCCCACGTGGCCTGGAAGGGGCGGGGCCGCCCCGGATCCACCTGCGGTTTCAGTGTCTTTAGCTTCCCCGAGGGCTCCTCTGCCGGGAGTCTGCGTTCTAACAGGCTCTCCCGACCTTCCGGGGGATCCCGGAGCACTCGAGGGCCGTGGGCTGCTGGCCTGCGAGTTGCTCTGGCATCGGGCTTCCGATCACCTGACCCTGTGACCTGCTCAGTCCCACCGGGCGCTGCTTGAGTCCTGGCTGAGTCTGACCCAGCTTCCTGCCAATTATGCGCCTGGGAAAGCCACAGAGGATGGCGGCCCCGGCGCTCGGGCCCCGGCCACCCATGGGCGACCTGGATGGACAGAGCTCCAGGTTCCTGGCTCCAGCCTGGTCCAGACCCAGCTGCTGAAGCCATTTGAGGAGGGAAGAGTTTATCTCTCTCTCTCTCTCTCTCTCCCTCTCTCTCTCTAACTCTGTCTTTCAAATAAATAAATCTCTTTTTTAAAAAAAGAAAAAAGAAAAGAATTGAACCAGAAATTAGCCTAGGGCAACTGGACCTCCCTGGCTAACAGATGGGAACAAGGCAACACTCCTGAGGCCCCTGACGGAGCTGCCCGTGGACAGACAGGGGGTCCGTGTCCATTCCACAAGGGGCCCCTGCGTCTCAGGAAAAAGCACGTGTTCCCTGCACGGTACTGGTCCGGCTCTTCCATCTTCCTCCATGCAGGAGCCGGAGCCATGCAGAGAACACGCGAGACACAGCTGTGATGAAGAGTGTGGCGTGGTGGACACTGGTTGGGGCGCTGGCCCCTCTCCCGAGTCCCTTGGTGGGCTCCTGCCCTGCTTGCGTCTCGCTTCTTCCTCAGAGTCTGGGCTTTGGTGAGGAGCACAGGGCCTGCCCCTGCCCGATGCCTCCGATCTCCAGCTGCACTGCACGGTGGGGACCGAATCTGGGGCTGGAAGACCCACCTCAGCTCTGCCAAAGTCGGGCAAAGCCCAAATGGGTGGGACGAGACCACCAAAAAATGACGTGCTGAAAACCAACAGGAGAACTAATTACCCAGTGCAATGTTGCATGTAGGGATAATTCTGCAGTCAATTAGTATTCTGTTTAATTGTACAATTAATGAACATATAAATTAAATTCATAGTTTATTTCTACCACTAAATTACGTATTTGAATTGCCTCTTTGGCAAAAAAAAAACACAAGCAACTCACTGCACACATGATTAAAATGACTTGGTAATGTGCAGGCTGGGCACGCCTTAATTGTAAAACAATTACCCCACTATTACGGCCGGGATGCTGTTTGTGTTATTGGGAGCTGCATAATTTAATTTTCTCGTATGAAATGCACAGGTAACAGCTTCACTGAGGCACACACGGTTCTCCAGGCAGATTTCAAGGCTCCCTGGGCAGAGGAGCCCACCACGCGGGCGCCGGCCAGGGCGACCCGTGTCGGCAGGGTTCCAATAGGAGCTGCACCTGCTAGGGGAATGTGTATTCCCGCTGTGGCCAGGTGGAAAGCACTGGGAAAGAGGTTTCAGAACTCCCTGGCCCTGCCTGGCGGGAGAGGGCAACAGACGCGGGACCCCCGCCCTGGGGGGCTCCTGTGCTCCTCAGCCCTTTGGGAACCACAGGTGGTGGGCGCTGTGCTGTTCTCCACAAGGCATGGCGTCCTCACCCTCATGGCCTTCAGCAAGCTTGCCCCGGGCACCCCCCTACCTGGGCAGCCCAGTCGCAAAGGCACCAAGACCCTGGACACTCGGCAGAGGGTCCTGGCATCCCGGGGGATATGGCGAGGACCAAGACTGCAGCGTCCGCCATACCCCACCCCCAGCCTGTGCCCTGTCTGCCCCTGGACACCCGCAGCGCCCAGCCCAGCCCCTCCTCCATTTGTTCTTCAGCTGGCTGGGTCCCCGAGGAGGCCGAGATCTGCCCCAGCTGCCTGCCCGCTCTCCCCATATCCTCCCCGTGTTTAGGTTCATCCTGAGGCTCCCAACTCATAAAGCAAAATGCCTGGTGCGGTCGGCTGAGCTGTCACTAGTGCCGGCATCCCACAGGGGAGCAACGGTTCTAGTCGCAGCCACGCCACTCCTCTTCTGCTCCAGCCCCCGCCAGCGGACCTGGGAGGCAGCAGAGGGTGGCTCAGGTGCTTGGGTCCTGCTCCTGGCTTCCGCTTGGCCCAGCTCTGGCTGCTGTGGGCATTTGGAGAGTGAATCAGTGGATGAAAGATCTCTCCCCCCCCCCCATCCTTCTCTCTCTGTCCCTGCTTTTCAAATAAAGAAATAGAAATACATCTTTAAGAACATGCTTGCTGTATCCTCGGGGAGTTGAACATCGTGGAGCCAGGCAGCGTGGGTTCCAGCCCCCGCTCCGGCCCCCTGGGTCCTGCGTGCGACCTTGGGCAGGAGCCTCGGGCTGTGCCCCACTTCCCCGCCAGCGTCTTCCCTGGTGAAGTGGGGATGGGGCTGTGTGTTCCGGAAGGAATACGGGAGCAGACCCACGAGGGACCTCAGGAGACTGCTCAGAGGGGCCCCTGTTGCTGTGGTGCCATCTGACTGCTGGTCCCAGGGCATTGAAAAGTGATGTCCCAGCAAATCAAGTCCCCTAGGGGATGCATGCAAACCAGGCGTCTGGGGGGTGCGGGGGTGGGAAGGTGGGGAGGCAAGCAGCCCAGGTGCTGGACATCAGTCATGGCAGTGCGTTTCAAGTCTGCCAGGTGCAGGAGTGGGGCTGGTTGGGCCCCTCAGGTTGGCACTCAGTCTGGGTCAGGTGGTGGGCACACAAACCACTGCCTGGGCTCCATATCCCGCACACGTGCTCTGGGTGCAGCGTGGCTGAGCTGAGACCCCGCGATCCGGGCTAGTGGGAAATGGCCGCCCCTGTCTCCAGACCCCTCTCCAAGTCCAGTCTGCAAGGAGGAGAAAGGGTTGCACACAGGGCATGAGCTGCGGGGGAGGATGGAGGGATGCGGGCGCTGAGGGGGGCCATGTGGTGGGCACTGAGTCCTTTCTGGGGCGCAGATGTCTTTCTGATGTCTCCATTCCAAAGGGGACCCGAGAAACCGGGGCGTCGGCACACCCTCCTCCTGCTTGCATTCCACGGGGATGGTGCCCGGGGCCCTGGGGAGGGCGGTTCCTGGGCTGGACGAAGATGGAGAGCCTGGGGGGAGGTTCACAGTGCATGGGGCGGGGATTGAGAATCTCCAATGTTCTGAGAAAAGGGAGGGCGGAGCTGACAGCCAGAAGAGACCGGCCAAGGCGTCAGCAAGCCCAAGGGCGCAGCAGAGTGGGTGGAGGGCTGCAGCCCAGGGTCTGGGGACACCGCCCGTGTCTGGTTCTCCCTCAGTCTGCTCCGTGGGACCACGGTGAGACTCCTCTCTGAGCCAGCCCACCCCTGGCGCTGGGAGCGGGAGCCCTACGTTCTCAGCGATTATCTCCAGCGTGCGCAGCTTCAGGTCACGTTCCCGCTGCCTCTTAATAACCTTCGGGCCGGGGGTGTTATTGATGCTGCAGCTTAATTCGCATCATAATGGGATAAATCATCCGCCCGCCACGTCCTGCTTTATTGGATTTCCTGGGAGCCATTGGACACAGAGCCCCTCTGGAGGCGGGGCCCATGGAGCATCCGCCTCGATCCTCTCATGGCCTAATTTATATGTTTCCCCTTGAACTTCTCCACCTACCTTTTTGCTGTCGTAGCCTCAGAGGCTCTGTTAGGCAGAAGGAGGGCCTGTGAAGATCAGCGTTTTTATTGCACTATTTGGAATCATATCAAAGCCGAGCAGAGGCAAACAGACATGTTCAGAGCCTGTGTGGTGACGCTGCCTGAGACAGTGCCCAGCCCAGCGGTATGGACTCCCACGGACCCCATAGACATTCTCTGAGCATCTCCTCTCTACTTTACAATTGTATTTAAAAATATTTCAAAGATGGCAGGCTTTAAAAAATAGGGTGGGGAACCACAGAGAGGAAGCAGGTATCTATACCAAGGGGCACCTGTGTTTCAGCAGCAGCCCCACCCCCCAGAGTATCAGGTGCTGGGGAGGGGGAGGAGCAAGTGAACCAGGAGAGGGAGGAGGAGGCGGAGCCTATGGAAGGGACTGAAGCAGGCCACGCCCCCAGGCTGGGGTGAGACTGAGATGTGGATGACGGAGCAGGTAAGGGAAGGGTTGGAGGCGAGGGGTTTCTTGCGAGAAGGCACAGCCATGGTTTTGCAAGAGAACACCAGGGCAGGGGCAGACTGCAGACAGAAACACATCCGAACACTGCTTCCCCAGGCGATTGGAACCGGACGTGGAGGAAATCAAGAGAGAAACACGAGTTTCCTGCAAGGAGAAGGCAGGTGGCTGCTCCCCGCGGTGCACCGGGCTTGCTTATCAACAACGAAACCAGCAGCCGGCGTGCGCTCCACTCCAGCCTGCGGAAGTGGAGTAAGAGAGCTTTCGGGGCTTCTCTGAGACACGCTGTGACGATGATCAAACACAGCGGCTGCTGTGACTCAGGTGGGCGTCGGGGCACGGGCGTCCGGTGCCCGTCCCGTGGGCTCGAGCCCCTGGCTCTGAGTCCACAGGCCGGCTCTGCTGGCTCATGCCACCTAATCAGCGGCCATCAGGGTGACTGGCAGCGCTAATCAAGCCCTAACCTGAGCAGGCCCTGGCAGCCGGCAGCTCGCCGCGTCTTTGATCTCTGATTGGGTGCTTTGTCGGCGGGATTGCGGCCGGTCTCACTCAGTCTCCCCATCACCTGTAATGAACGTTTCCATCCCATTTCTCCCGAGTGCTGGTGCACGGCGTTCTCGGCACGAGTCGGGTGCTGTACGGCCAAGTGGGCTCCTCGCTGGCAGCCAATGGGCTTTGCCTCCGCGCCGGCGGCCACCTGCGCTGCTCTCGGAGTCACCATCTGCGCAGACCCCGCAGCGGCGGGTTTGGCTGCGGACGCGCTGGGGACGATCCTGCCATCTCCACTCTTGTTTCTTTTCAAACTGAACTCACTTTTTTTTTTGAGCCCTTGAAGGTATTTGTAGACAGTAGGCACTTAGGAAGGGACTAATGGAAGAGAATTGATGGAAAATTACTTAGTGTCGGCACCTATTTGAGGTTTTCCAACTCTGCGGTAGAACACACTTACAAACCTGATGGGAGATTAAGTTCTATGTAGCTCCCTCTAAGCATCGCTGTGTTTCGAACGTGTTCCCTGAGGCGCGCGTGTGGGAACGTGTCCTAGTCCAGGGAGCAGAGAGGCCGATGAGGCGGCTGGGTCTTCAGGGAGCTGCCCTCACGCATGGCTGAGCGTGGTCCTCACGGAAGTGGTGGTGGGCTCCGGGTAAGAGGATGAGTTTGGCCCCTTGCGCCCTGTCTTGAGTATGATGAGTTCTTGTCCCTCTGTCTTCCACCATGGGATGGTCCCTGCCTTGACCTCCGGCCCCTGGCAGGGGTCGTTGCTCTTGATGAGCGGCTGGGTCTCCAGCGTCCTGTGGCCGTGGCACGAATCCTACGAGGCTCAGTAGCATCTGTGTGGTTTCCTCCGGCAAAGCCTGGTGGGAATGTGTGCAAGGTCCCGCCATCCTGAAGCGTTCCCCCATCCGTTGCTTCACACCACGGTGTTTTCTCTATCGTCCATCTTTGGTGACGGACACGGGTGGGTCTTGTGTGTGTCTGTCTTCCGGACAGAGCAGACCAGGGAAGCGGGCATCCCCAGCTGGTGCCTGTCTCCCAGGGCTCCCGTTCCTTCATTCCATGGCTGTCTGCCCCCCCCGCCCCCTCCGCCTCGCTCACTCTCCTGGACCAGCCTCCGTAACTGACCTGGGCCCTCTCCTAGCCCTTCTCCCTCCTGCACTGAAGGCTTCCACAGCCGCCCGTCGCCCGGCCAGCCCTCTCCCAGCTGTGGCCGGTCCACTCCTTCGCGCCTCTCAGAGGCCCCAGCCTTGCTGCTCTCACTCGCCACCCTGCGATGCCCCTGCTGTGCCTTGGGGTCTGCAGAAGCCCCCTCGGGCCGGGAGCCCACCTGGGTTTCCCCCACTTTTATCTTAAAGCAGCTACACACAGAATGATGGTCCCTGAGCTCAGAGCCCTCTGTCAGGTACTTCAGGCTGCGCCCTGTAAGTGTGACCAGTACGTACAGGCCGCTGAGGCTGGCAAGAGTCAGCGCTTGGTGGTGACAGCAGCTTCCTGGTGCAGGAGCCATGGGCCGGGAACACCCTCCTCGCTGACCATGACCCGAACACGGACACAGCTCAGGCCCTGCTGAGTTGTCACGTGAGTCACGGGGTGGGCAATCCAGAGGCAAGGCAGTGGCCTGTGTCCCCGCCACACCGTGCAGAGAGCTGCTCCCTGGGGAAAGCGTGATTTCGTGGCCACAGGAAGACGCAGTTCACGCAGCGTGGTGCGGAAGTCAGCCAACCACAAACAGCCGCTGCCTCCAGCAGGGAAGCAATGGAACGGCCACGTCTGGCGACAACCTGCACCCATGCCCGGCCTCTCTTCTCCGATACGGCCTCCGCCGCCTGCTGCATTGAACACACGTGTGTGACGTGCACGCCGGGGGGAAGGCTGCTGGGGGCTTGCGTGCTGCTGCACCTGGAGCCTGTTCCCGGTTCTTCAGAACAGAATCTCTAGCCCCTGCTCAGCCGCCCACACCACAGCCGCAGGGGGTCCTGGCCACGGGGCTCCTCCGGACTCTCAGGCTCCCGGCACAGCTGTGTTGGGGGTGGCAAGGAGGACGTGGCACCTGTTGCCTTCTTTTCTCAGGGGGTGATGGCACAGCTGGGCACTGCCGTGGCCCGCGGAGACCCTGCGCCAGCAGTGGGAGATGCCCGCCCGCCGGACAGCCGGATGCATGCGTTCAAGCCATCTTGGCTGACCATGGAGGCAGGGTTTTCAGCAGCGAGCGAGCCAGGCACATGGCCCCAGCATATCACAAGCAGTGTTTGTCTCCAAGGCGCTCACCCTAACATTAATGTGATTAGAGGGGCTGGCACTGTGCCGTGCCAGTGGTAGAGCCACCGCCTGCAGTGCCGGCATCCCATATGGGTGCCGGTTTGAGTCCTGGCTGCTCCACTTCTGGGCCAGCTCTCAGCTATGGCCTGGGAAAGCAGTAGAAGATGGCCCAAGTCCTTGGGCCCCTGCACCCACGTGGGAGACCTGGAGGAAGCTCCTGGCTCCTGGCTTCAGATCAGTGCAGCTCCAGCTGTTGCAGCCAATTGGGGAGTGAATCAATGGATGGAAGACCTCTCTCTCTCTCTCTCTCTCTCTCTCTGCCTCTCCTCTCTCCGTGTAACTTTGACTTTCAAGTAAATAAATGAATCTTTAAAAACCATGATTAGAGTGCATCTATCAGGCACTTGCTATGTGCCAGGGACTATGACGAGAGCTGAAGACACGGCCACTCCATCTTCACGATGACCCCGTGAGGAAGATGCTACACTCACCTGCGAAGGATGAGAAAACTGAAGCTCTGAGACCTTCCAGAACTTTCCTGAAGCCTCAGCAGCAGCATCATGGCTGCACCCTGGTCCTGAGTCCAGAGTGCTGTCACGCCTGGCGTCCCCTCTGGGAATCTGACTTGGAAACTGCAGGCCAAGAGGCTGCTGCCTGGGCCAGGGCTGTGGCGTGGCGGGTAAAGCTGCCACCTGCATTGCCAGCATTCCATACAGGTGAGTGTTTGAGTCCTGGCCCAAGTCCTTGGGCCCCTGCACCCACGTGGGAGACCCGGAAGAAGCTCCTGGCTCCTGGCTTCAGATAGAATCAGCTCCGGCCATTGAGGCCATTTGGGGAGTGAACCAGTGGATGGAAGTCCTCTCTGTCTCTCCTCTCTCTCTTTCTCTCTGCAAATCTGCCTTTCAATCAGATAAATCATTTTAGAAAACCAAGAGGCTGCTGACCCACATAGCAGCCTCTCCTGCTATGAGAGTTTGCACACCTGCACCGCCCCGAGGGTCGTTCCAACTCCTGCAGGTTGTTCCAGGAGAGAAACGAGTAACGAGCTTGCCTTCCCCCATTTTTGAAAATCAAAATTGCTTTTTCTGTACACACTCACTTCTGAATGCAAGGTCTACATTCTGAACGAGAGGAGAACACTCAGGAACACGTTCTGCACACCAGCCCTCTCCTGGTCAGTGCTGTTCACGACGGGCAACGTGCACGCGGCGACGATTTTCACTCTGCCAACAACTGGTGCGTGTGAACGGGGACGCGCACTCACCACGAACCCGTGTGAGTACACGCGGCTCTCGCTCGGTCATCCGGCCAGCCATGCTCGTGGTCACGAGCCACGTCCCACTGTGAGTGACGTGGACCATTCAGACGTGGTTGTCCATCGTACCTCTCGGGCCTCTGACCTGCAGACACAGGAGCTGGTTTAGTTCTTTGCTGTCACGAGGATCTGATGCACAGCCTCTCTCTGTGTCCTGAGCCTCCCTCCATTTGTCTCAGACCCTAGAACCCCAGCGTTCAAGGTCGTGGTTGCAGCTGGCATCCGTGGACAGAAGAACGAGCGCCTGCCACTGTCACAGGAAAAAGGCTGGACTCTCGGAAGTGCACGAGGCTCCTGAAACCCATCAGAGAACCAGGGAGGGACGGGTGTGCAGCTGTGGACCCCAGGGAGAAGCTGGGCCAGGAAACGTGGGCTCTGGTGTGAAGAAGCAACGGGAATCCTGACACCGACTGCTGGAGGCCCGGGGAAGCCCCGTGGCTGCGGACGGAGAAGCAGCTCCCACTGTCTCGTGGGCTGTGCCTGAGGAACCCACCAGGTGCCCACAGGGCGGGCAGAGGAAGAATCCAGATGCGGAGGAGATAGGACGACCCCCAGTAAGGTGAGGTTCTGGAGGGGAGAGGGCAAGACTGGGAACACCCACAAAGGCCGGCTGAGAGCTGACGCTTTCAGTAGAAGGTGCCGGAGCCAACTCTGAGTTCACACAGCTCTGTCCGTCTGTCTGTCCATTTGTCTGTCTGCCTGTCCGTCTGTTCCTCCCCTTTTCCTGTCACTCTGCCTTTCAAACAAATATTTTTAAAAGGTATGGAAGAATCATAAACAGTCTCAAATTTATCTTCAAGCTTCATTTTCTGCATTGATAAAGTACCAACAATAACGATTTAAAAGTTAATGTTTGTGGAAGTGCCTGGCTAGGTACTTAGAATATACGCATGCATTTATAGCTAAGTTTTAGACCGCTCGTGCGTTTAAGTTGGAGAGCTTTATTTATTTAAATTGATGCATTTGCTTTTTTTAGTATGTGCTCACACATTTACTGGGATAGTTTTATTTATTTTTAACAGGCCCATGGAACCTGTGCGTACCCACGGGGTACCCTGTGATGTTCCCTAGTCCTTGTGTAGCGCTCAAGTCAGGGCTAACGCACCTGTTGCCCTGTGTGGTGAGGACGCTCAGAAAGTCTGGGGAATGTGACGGACGTTCTTGTTAGCTGTGCTCACCTTAGCACGCGACAGGACACCAGGACGTACCCCTGCTTCCTGTCTAGACCTCCACATCGCTGGCCCGGCCTCGCCTCACCCCTCCTCACCCCACTGCTGTGTGCAGGCCCAGGCAGCTGCTTCTCGGGCTGCCTGGCTCTCACCGCCCTGCACCACTCCGGGCCTCTGTGGCCTTGGCCACCTTGCTCAGTGGTCTCAGAAGCCGGCAGCGGTCCAGGAGCGGCCCTCACTCTCCGTCCCCCCTGCTCGGGAGCAGGTGAGGACTTGAATAAAGCCACAGTCGCAGAAGAGAAGATACAAGGATATACAGGATATATATAAAAATTAACATATTCCTATACACTGCTGAATTTACATATATATTTTTATTTACGTGTATAGATGATATATATGTACATATAAATATACTCACACAGGAGGTGTTCAAACAGTTGATGGAAAAATGCATTTCAATTTCTTTGCACTAAAATAAACTTACTTTTGAAGCACCCTCCGTACGTAGCTCCAACAAGCCGTGTCTAGCTTGCTGGTGCGCACAGCGTCTCCCCAGCTTTTGGATGAGAGAATGGATATTCAGTTCCACCCCACACGCCAGACTCTGGTAAGCAGAGATTCTGAGGGGGTTAATCTTGGAGGCTTCAGCTGTCTCCCGGCATAGCTGTTAACTATCAGACGGGACGGAGCGGCAGAGCCGCCAGACTCCGTAATGAGTCGCCCATACACCCGGCTCTTAGCCGAGGTCAGGTTGACAGCACAGTGAACACGCATCAGCGCCTCTTGGAGCCCCACACCGAATGTGACTGCAGCTTCCTGCCGCTCCTGCCTCCCGGCGCTGGGGGAAACGGAGCTTCACGGGCTCACAGCGGCTCCTCGGAAACCAGGGGCCGTCATCCCACGCCTGCCTGGGGCTCGGACCCTGGCTTCCCACACTGCAGACTTCTTGGCTGCCCAGGGTTTGCACGTGGGTTACTTCTCCCTGTGTCTTGTGGTCTTGGCACCCGTGTGTTCAGAGTTTAAATCCCCACCCTCTCTGATTGCTCCCTCTCACGGCTGGAGGTGCAGCCTGCATAGTTCTGTCTCTGCTGATGAAGAGTCTGGCTCGTTAGGGGCATGGCCTGGAGTTAGGGTTGGAGAGGCCTTGATGGTCTCTCTGCAGAAAGTGCCTGGACCCACCCCCATACGTCAGAACTGAGCCCCAAGAAAACAGAACACAGGCTCGCTCAAGCCTCCTCGACCAGGAGCCCGGAACGCCATCCGGGTCTCGCACACGGGCGTCAGCAGCCGTCCTCCACAGCCTTTCTGGTGCATTAGCAGGGAGCTGGATCAGAAGCAGTGAGGGGGCAACTGCCCCAACGTGGCAGCTTAACCCACGGCACCGCAATGGCTGCCTTTGCATAACCTTGTGTCCTGTGGAAACATCTGCACATCCACAGAAACACGATCGGTACAGAGCTGATGGAGTCAAACACACACCTGGGACTCCACATCCTCAGGGCGTTACTGGTTAATGCTGGTGACTTCCGACCTGGGACCTCGGCAGGTGCAGAATAACACCTGCTAACACACAGTCGCCGCCCAGCCTGCGAGCTGAGTCCTTGTGAACGTGAGACCTTTTCCTCCGGTTGTTAAGAGAGCTTCGACAAACGTGCTGTGTGCTGCCCCGACGTGCAAGAGAGCAGACGAGCGAGCCTACGAGTGGGAAAGCGCTTTGGTTTCTCCTGTCTCGTGACCATCATGCGCTGGAGAGCAAATGTCAGTATTTCACGGTGTTCGATCTGAAGCAGGTTCACGGCACAGTGGGTTATGTCCCACATCAGTGCCTTGGATCAACCCCGCTACCGATTCCCACCCAGCTTCCAGTCTTTGCACTCCCCTGCCCGGGTCCCGGCCGGTCAAACGCCACACGCCGAGAGCTGAAAGTAGCTCCGGAAGATGCAGCCGGGGTCCCTGGGTCCCCGCCCACATCGCGAGCTCAACCGTGCAGAGCCCCCTTGTGTCTGGAAGGTTCTCCGCCCAGAGCTTCTCAATGGCTGGCCCCCCGGCCAGTGCCCTCGACGTTGCCTACCGAATGGGAAGCCCTGGGGCTGACACCCCACAACGCCCGGTGTAACAGGGGTGCCAGGCGACGATGACCTGTGCTGGGGCTCGGAAGTCACTCCCCTGCCTGCAGCCCCTCCTCCGGGCCACTGCACACCGCTCTTCCCACTGCAGCGGCACCACGCCGCCTCCAACCTCACCACGGCGGAGAGCTTGCTTCCCCCGACCTGGGAACACAGACAGGCAGAGAGGACTCCACATCCGACCGCGACCAGACCGTGGGCCCCGTGCAGCTGGACCAAGCCCTCTTCCCACCCCCGTTGCTGCTTTGGCCAACTGCCCGCACTCCCCCGACTCTGGCCCCGGCTGCTTTTCTCTGGAGGGGTCCAGGACACACAGCAGCAGTGGGTCATCAATCTCCCTTGTATCCGAGAATGTTAACTTCCCTGGGGAAACCATCCCCATCCAAAGTCAGGGAAAAGACAGGATTCCAAAGGCCCCACCCAGCCCGGCTGCTGGCCCCATTTGTAATTTTCTTCAAGAGCTGCAGGAACCCTCTTGCATGTCAAGGTCCTGTTTCCTTCGTGCTGAGCCCGGCTCTTCGCCAAAGCTCTTCTCGCTCCTCTGACAGCGCGACTTCAGTTCCCGTACAGACGCCCGCCTCCCGCAGCGGCCCAGCTGCACGCCCTGCCGGCTTCAGTGGGCTCCTTGGCTGGTTACCCCTCATTCCTCTAACCTCAAAGCATCGCTGTGTCCGGGGCTCCGTGCTCAGTCCTGCTCCCTCTCTGTGTCTCTGAGCCAAGGTAATGGTTTTGAAAACTCTATACCCCATGGATGGATGCAGCCAGTCTCCAGGGTGGGACGGAGGCCTCGGTGTGTCCCTAAGCCCGCCAGGCGTCAGCTTCCCCGGGACCTCATCACTCTGTTAGTGATAGGCTTGTGGCCTAGCGCGGTGGGTCGAGTCCCTCTCCTCACGGTCCAGGCCCCTGCTCGGCGTCCACGTGCCGATGGTTCAGGGGTGACTCCTTCTTCAGGTTCCAGCTGAACCTTCCATCCACTTCCCAGAACTCCAGCCACCGTCCTCATCTTGTCACCGGAAGGACCGGCTTCCCAGGTCCTTAGGGCACGGTACTGAGGCGTCCTCACCCTACCCTGCTCTCCCACCTCACCCCCACTTCTGCAGCCCCTCGCGGGGCCGCTCCTCGCCGCCTCCCTGCCACCGCTGTGGACCACGGGTCCTCTTCTCCCGCCCTGCCGCCATGCCAGCTCCCTCGTCCCCGTCCTCACCATCCCCGTCCCCTTCCTCAAGGCCGGAATGTTCCCTTCAAGACATAACTCAGTCCCGTCCCTCCTCTGCCCAAACACTGCAGTGGCTTCTGCTCTCGCCAAGGTTAGAACCAAGGGCGCCTTTCTCTTTGGAGGGGACTTGTCGTGGTCATTTCATGTCTCTCGGCCACCTCATGCCATCGTTAATCGGAGGTGATCAAAATGGATGGCAGAAAGGCTCCTAGCTAACAAAAATTTTACCTCTTTTTTACAAGGTAAGAAAAACATTTTTAGATAGTTCTGGATCAGCATTTTCTAAACTTACTTGACCATGAAACATTTTTAAATTATAATATATTGATGGAACACCAAGGGGAGGTCATGAAATATAAATGTAAGCTTAGATTAAAGCAGACAGCACCACAAAGGTTCTCAAAGGTGAATTAATTGCTCAAAGAAAGGATAAAAAATTGATTCATATGCATTTTGCCTTATCACAGTATGAAAAACACAAATTAAAGGAACCTGCTTCCATGTAAGTGAAAGAGAATAAAATATGTAGACAGAAAGTAGTTTTTTGTTTTTTACATTTTGTACTTTTGTTCTTGTTTGTTTATTTGTTTGTTTTGACAGGCAGAGTGGATAGTGAGAGAGAGAGACAAAGAGAAAGGTCTTCCTTTTGCCGTTGGTTCACCCTCCAATGGCCGCTGCGGCCGGCACACTGCGCTGATCCGATGGCAGGAGCCAGGTGCTTCTCCTGGTCTCCCATGGGGTGCAGGGCCCAAGCATTTGGGCCATCCTCCACTGCACTCCCGGGCCACAGCAGAGAGCTGGCCTGGAAGAGGGGCAACCGGGACAGAACCCGGCGCCCCAACCGGGACTAGAACCCGGTGTGCCGGCGCCGCTAGGTGGAGGATTAGCCTAGTGAGCCACGGTGCCGGCCCATTTTGTACTTTTGTTCTAAAAGGGGATGTGCTCCACGGTGTTCTGTTGACCAGTGCTTTGGGAGTCTGTCCCCAGACACCGAGGGCGGGGCTGCCGGGGCGCAGTTTCAAGTCTGCTCTGCGTCTCGTTTGTAGTTGGGGCGCGATGTGCACGCTCTGCTCCCGCACGCATCGTGTGACAGCACGGCAGACGGAAGCCACACTTGTCACCGTGACTTAGGCCACGCGCCTTGCAGCGCTCTCTTCCTCGAGCTGCACTGTTTCAGGAGTCGAATCTGTTCGGGAAGTTGTTGCTTTAGAAGTCCGGGCACAGCTTGAGAACTTGGAGAATTTTGATTCCGCTCATGACGGCCGTGGTCTCCGTAACGCTGCCTCGCTCCAGCCTCGGGCCTGCGGGGAGCCAATTTGTGCAGGATGAATATTTCAGAGGCCATAAATGTTGAATAATGCCACCAATATTTGTTGAAATATTCAGACCAAATACACAGCACAGGGCAGTGGTCAGTCAGGAGCCAACACCAGCTTGAAGGGCGGCTGGTACCCGCCCCACCAGACTCCGGGAGGCCTGAGCGGGGCCGGCTGGGAGGCGGTCACGTGTGGCAGTGGTGAGCGGGTGACTGCCGGTCCAGCGCGGCGTCGGCAGGCAGCCTGGCCGGCGGTCGCAGCGCTGAACACGACGCCTGGGTCTCGAGTTTGGTTCAAGTCTCGTGACCTCTGCTGTTTTGTGTGTAAAATGGGGACAAGAACGGTGCTGAAAGAGTAGATAAAGGCAAAATACGGAAGGATGAGCAAGTCGGTCGTGCAGGGCAAGGCCTCGCGAACGGTAGACAGCCGGTAACCAGAGCAACCGCGGTGTTGTTGCCCTGCCAATACCTGGGAAACTCCTTTTAAAGGTGACAGTCGGAAGTTTAACCCTCGCACGGCCTCAGGGCAGCAGTGCTTACGTGGTGCCTGGGTCGCCCTCCGACAAGCGCAGCCTTCAGCCCTTCCCCCCTCCCCGGACTCTACATCGAGCTGCAGGCCGGACGTCCACCTGGAGACCGTGGCTACAGCGTGGGGTCATCAGCGTCCGTTACTGTCGCTAAAGCACCCGAGAGCAGCATCTTGAGAAGGAACAGGTTTTCCCCCCAAGGTTTGGAAGCCCCCAGCCCAGGACCGGGCGGCCCCCCTCGTACGGCGTCTGGTGGGGTCCTGCAGAGGCGGAGTGGGCAGCCAGGGACGACCACGTGGAGATCCAGAGCTGAGAGAGAAGCCAGGCTGCCCACGGCTGAAATGACCGCAGCGACCATGGAGGACGCCTCCGGGGACCCGAAGTCGAGGGCCTGGGCTGGGCTCGGAGGCCAGCGGCCAGCATGGCTGGCCCTTGGACGCTGTGCTGGGAACCCCCGTGTTGCTAACCTGGAAGCACAGGGGTGGCCCCGTCTGCGCATTCCGTTGAGGGTCCTCTAGGCACCGGCGGTGTTCTGCGGCACACAGCACATTAGTTCACGTTAGTCCACAGTGCCATCCGTTCCACCCAGTGCCTGCCCCGAATACTTCGAGCTGCACACTGGGGGGGGGGGGGGGGGTAACTGAATTTCTCTGTGGACTCAGCTGAGCCTGACAGACATCATTTTAGCCCCGAGCTGATACCGGAGCTTTTAACCAAGACGTGCGATAACCCCGCCCTGTAGGAAGCAGCCCCCGCACAGCCATGAACAAGGCCAGCGTCTGGGAATCACCTGTGCCTCTGCTCTGCCTAGGGTCTGACTGCAGACCCACGGGGCACCGGGGGTGCAGCAGGCAGTGGCGTTCGTGTGTGCTAAGCGTCCTCCATCCCCACTTCAGTGCTGTGCGTGCACACACACGCACGCCTCTCTGTGCACACACTTGCACACACACGTGTCTATCATCCACCTGTCGCTGTAGCATACATCCGTGGTCTGTCTTTCCACCTGTCATCATCCATCATCTATCCGCATTCTACCTACCTGCCTGCCATCATTTGTCTGTCTGTGAATGCATCACCTATCTACCTTGTACTCCTGACCCATCGCCGTCTAGCTGGATATCTCTCTCTGCCTACCTTGCACCCCTCCGTCTACCTGGCGTCTATCACCAATCGCTCTATCATCTGTCTCTGCATCCATCCGTCACCTGTCTGTCTTTCTGCTGCTTCGTTTCCAGGCCCTAACGAGTCCACACTCTGATCAGAGTGAGAAGGGAGACTCATCCTGCGTGAGAGGAAGCTGCCCCGTTCCCTGGTGCAGGAAACCGCGGTGACTGAGACGCAATCAAGAGCTCTTGTTAGAGCCTTAAAGACGAGGCCTGGGAACGTCGTGCGGGAGCTGAACTGAGAAATGCGGATTGCCCGCTTCTTCCCTCGTTCGCTCAACCCGTGTATGTATTAAGCTCACTCCATGTGTGTCTACGAATCTGCATTTTACATATTCCAAGGTGTGCATTTTCCTAACGGTGGGATTCATCACTTTTCAAAGTGATCACTGTGGGGGTTTTTAAAAAATGATTTCCCTTGCGTGAGTGGCCCCTGTTTCCAACCCTCTGCGCTGTGGACTCCACGTCTGGAGCTTTTCCAGGTCCTGGCAGCAGGTCCGCGGTCACGGGTGCTGGGCAGGTGCAGGCGCTGGGGGAGGGGTGGGGGGGGGTTCTGCCCAACCAGGGCCAGGACCTGGGACTTCCCGAGCAGGAGCAGCGACGGGCGGCAAGGGAAGCCGCAGGCGTGGAAGAGTCGGCCAGGCAGGCGGGACCTTGGGCTTGCTCTCCATCGCCCCCAACGCCACCCGCACAAAGCCAGAGGGAGCCTCCCTACCAGCAGAGTCGCACTGCTCAGCGCCCGAGCACCCCGTCCCGGGATGCAGGGTCCTGACGGACAAGCAGAGCCGTCGGGGCTACGTGAAGGTCAGGGTTCGAATCCCACCCCAGCTGGTTATCAATTATGAGATCTAAAACCTTCGATTAAAAAACAGCAACTTCCCTTAAACACAGCTGTCAGGATTCAGCCAGGGGCTGTGTCGGGGGGCCTCTCGCGTGGTCAGGGCTCAGCTGTGCGTGGCTGTGCAGGTTCCTGGCCGGAGTACAGCCTTGGAGATTCGGGGTCTTGGGGGTCTGTGCGCCGTGTGCTCTGCCTCCACGGCTGACGGTGCTCGGAGGAGCAGAGGGAAAGGGCAGACATGGCGTGGTGCAGTCGGGCCGAGCATCCCGGCTCCCCACACAGTGGCTGTGCTCACCGGGAGCCTCCGGACGGAATGGTCGTTGCTTGCACGGAGAACGACAAAACGCAGGAGGGGTGTAGAAACCGCAGGCTGGCAGGCGGAAGGTCCGGCTTCGAATCCATTTACTACAGCAGGCGTCTGCACCGAGCCTCGGTGGCCTCCCTCTCTGAGCACCGCTGCCACTCTGCCGACCAGACACTCCAGAACCGAGGCCCTGGGAGGGCACCCTGGCGGCCACACTGTCAGTGCTCACGGATTCCCACAGCCAGCACCGCCCCTACCTGGGCACAGGGCCCGGGACCTCTCGTCCACACCACGTGTTCCCCTTGCCCTGACTTTGCAGAGTGACAATGCCCTCTGAACCCTGGTTATCGGTAAGAGGGGCTGATGGTGCCTGCTCTTCCTCACTTGGAGCCGGAACTCAGATACACTGGAATAGAGACGCCTTGCATGGAGAGAGCCTGGCACTGGGCACACGGAGCTGTGTACATGGCACTGCACACACGGCGCTGGGCACACGGATCTGTGCACACGACACTGCACACATGGCACTGGGCACATGGATCTGTGCACACGGCACTGCACACATGGCACTGGGCACATGGATCTGTGCACACGGCACTGCACACATGATGCTTGGCACATGGCACTCTACACATGGCACTGAACACATGGAACTGTGTACCTGGCACTGCACACATGGCACTGGGCACATGGAACTGTGCACACAGCACTACGCACATGGAGCTGTGTGCACGGCACTCTACACCTGGTGCTGCACACATGGAGCGGTGCACACGCACTGCACACATGGAGCGGTGCACACGCACTGCACACGTGGCCCTGGGCACGTGGTACAAACAGCAGCTCTGGTGCATCAGCCCAGTTGTGCAAAGGATGCAGGTGGGTGTGAACCGCCCCGCGTGGATCTATCAGGCTCACCGGTGTGCGCGAGCAGCGAGCAAGGATGTAAGTGAGAAAAGAGGACCTGGAGCTCCTGGGCGACTCCGCCGAGGAAGAGCCGCGGGCGCTGTGCCTTGCCGGCGTTTGCCGAGTCTCCTCCTGGCTTCACAGGCGCCTAAGCAGAGTGCGGGTCCCACCGCCACGCAGGGGCCTTGCCACCTTAGCTTAATGACGGGGCTCAGCGTGGGAAGTCCGCGCTTGCCTGAGCTGATGAGAGTTTTCGTGGAAACGGCACAGTCAACAGGAGGGAGCCTGGGGGTGACTACCGCACTTGAAGGAAGCACTTGGTGCACCGGAGAGCAGTGGGCCTGGGGTCCACGCCAGCGAGGCTGCCGCGGCACGGAGCTCGTCACGAGAGCCAGGCGGAGAGGCGAGCCGGGCACGCAGCCGGGCGAGGCAGGCGGGACTGCAGGGCCCACAGCTTGCGTCCCTCCCGATGTCAGCGGGGTCACAGGTCAGGGAAGGCCCCGTAGCTGCTTCCGAGGCCGAGGTGTCGTCCAGGTGCCCCAGGCCCAGCCGGTCCAGGGCCTCGCGGGTCAGGGGAGCTGAAGCAGCGATTTCCACGGAAGTGTCAGAGCGAATCTAGAATCGTCTGCAGCTCTGACCTTGTCCAAGCTCCTGAACCCTGGAGTTTGCTCTCTGTGTTCCTTTATCCTGCCAGGAGCCACGCCCTCTCATGGGGCAGCCCACCTGAGGGCTTGTGCTCCACCCCGCAAACTGAATCCATCAGCACCCATGCTCCGTGGGTGTCGCCACTGGGTTGGGGGTGGATGTGGGAACCAAGCCCACGCAACTGCGGGGCCCTCAGGACCCTGTGCTCTTGAGCCCCCCCCCCCACCTGGGCAGGAGGTGTGAGTGTGGGTGTCAGGGAGCTCTGGGGCCACTCCTGGGGAGGGGCAGGCTGGGGCGCCCTGGTCCGCAGGAGCAGGTGGGCCCAGCACAGGTGGCCGCGTGGGTGTGTCCACCACGCTGAGGCCGGCTGAGAGTGGGTGCTTCTGCTTGCAGCAGGAAGAATTCTAGAGAAACAGGCACCCCTCCCTGCCTCGGTCCACACGTCTCCGTCCGATTCCTAGACACAGCAGATTTCCTTCCAGAATAAAGCTGCAAACGGGAGCTCCTCTGACTCAGGCAGACGAGGTGGTCCCAGCCCCAACCATGGCCAAGGGGCACCGTAGCCATGACCAAACCCGGTCTTAGAGAAGACTGGGGAAACCTTTCCACGTCCTGTTTGAGGGCACAGAACCCGAGGAGGCTCAGCCACATGGCAGGGGGCTCAAGAACAATTTGAATCCGAGCTGGGATGTTCCTTGGGTGCCAACCGTGTCTGCCAAACCCTTTCTCTTCCATCCAAACACACGGATCCCTCACACACAAGTACTGGGTGCTATGCACACATACACACAGATCCCATGCACACAAACACGGAGACCCTATGCCCACCAACACATGGATCCTGTGCAATAAATACAGAGACCTCATGCACAGTGACACACGGATCCTGGGTGGGGGGACAAACCCCGGATGCTGTACGCACGCCCTGCCAGCTGGTGCTTCGTTGATCACCTAGTACAATCGGCTGCTGTCCTAGGAGCATTGACAGTTGATCAATGCTTCCTCACCCTCATCTTCATCCTCACCATCCTCTTATCCGCTCAGTGCCCCCCAGCCTCATCGCGTTGCAGCTTCATGGAATACGGGCTGTCTCCAGCCCTGACTTCTGGGGGAAGGAATCTTCAAAGCGTCTATGGAAAATGCGCACTGTGAACATGCTGTGCGTGCCTTTCAAACATTTTTCGCACCATAATCAACATACGTTTGAGTTCCATTTGCCATGAACCTTCTGAAGTCCCCTGGGTACGGGCAAAGTGAGGCTTGGGGAGCCTGATCCTCATCCGGTCAGCAGGAAAAATGTCAGCAAAACCAGTATTCTCTCTGCCTCTGCGGAGAGCAAAGGCCAGTGTGCCTGGAGCTCGGAGAACAAAGGGAGAGTCCAGGGTGGATGGGGAGGGGGACGCCCCAGGGGCTGCTGGGAATTTTATTTTCACCCCATGATCCATAGGAGATCACATATGCATTTAATTTAGCAGAAAGAAGTGGTGATACCTGCACTTCACGTGATGAATTTGAGATGATGTGGACTGCATCACCCGTGTTCTGCATGTGAGGTCACCATCAGTAGCTAGGGACCTACTGATGTTTAACACCCACCTGTATTCCCAAACTCCTGATGGTTGAAAACACAAATCAAAGATTGCACGTAAACTATCAGACCCAAAAGCCTGTGTTGGGGCACCTGTTCAATGTTGATCAATTAATATATGTGGGCAGCTATGATGCCAACCACTGCAGTGAGGGCAGAGGTTCCGTCAGTAGCAAAACAAGACAGAATTCAGGACTTCGTGGCGTTTGCAATAACAGGGACAGTGAAGCCCGATATCATTTATCCTCCTACCAACGAGATTTGAAAAATGCTTGAGGGTAAAGACTCTCCAGTGTGGGAAACGCTGATTGAGACGGATGAGGAGGGAGAGGGGAGGGTGATGGCTGGGTCGGAGTGAATCCTCTGCCGGGCCTGGGACAGTCACCGGGCAGGGAGCCCAGGCGGCTGTGGGAGCAGGTCAGCTCAGGGCGTGAACCGGAGGGCGGCTGGGATGCGGGGCTGTCCAGCGTGTGCTGAGGACTTGGGCTGAGCCATTTTCCGGGCGTCTTCTCTTTATAAATAGCTTGAAGCAGTGGAACGGATAGGAAGCAAGCAAGGGGAGATGAGACAGAGCAGGGCAGAGACGGAGGCGGCATAGACACGGAAGTGAGCATGGCTGTCCACGGCAGATTTGAAAGGCCGGGGAGGCGAGTGCGAGGGAGGCAGGCCAGAGAGGTGGGGCCCGCGCACAGGGAGCGGTGGCGGGCACAGCGGTGGCCGGGAGGAGTGGGGGTGACTGTGATGTGAGGGGAGCTGTCCCAGAGGGGAGAAAGTGCCAGGAGAGTGCAGGGCGCAGAAGCCAGCAGCCGAGTGGATTTCCAGAGTGAGGAGGGTCAGCCCCTTGCAGTGCAGGATATGGCAGCCCCGGGGGCTGAAGCCAGCACCCCGGCCACCAGCCCTGTCACTGTCACTGGTCTGGTGCCCCGACCAGGACTAGAACCTGATGTGCCGGTGCCACAGGCGGAGGATTAGCCTAGTGAGCCGCGGCGCTGGCCTGCACCTTAACTTCCAAGCCTGAAAGTCCACGTTGGTACATCCATTCATCCATCCGTCCATTCATACATTCAGTTAATATTGATTAATATATTCGGGGCACCTGCTGTGCCATCCGTTGCAGGAAGTCTCAGAGACTCAGTCCAGAGCAAAACCAGGCACAAGTCAGGACTTCTTGGAGTTGCAGTAATAGGGGTAATGAAGCCAGGCATCTTCTCTCTTCTGAAGGAACCAATGGTAAACCCTGGTTTTCCAGCTTGAAGATAGAGGCACTCGCAGATGTGCCTTAAAGCTACAGCAGGGCTTTTGAGCCGTCAGCCACCATTGATAAGGCGTTGCCTAAATTCATCAGATGCTCTGCCGATCACGGCCAAGGCGTACACATGGAGAAGTGTGCATGGCTTTCCTGTGCTGAAAGCAGGGACCCAGCTCTGGCAGGAGATGCAGCCGCAGGTGGAGAGCCCGCCAGGAACCCCGCCCCGGCCTGCGCAGGGCACACTCCTAGTGCACGCCCAAGCCCAGGGCAGTCTGCAGAGGGCAAAGGGGGGCCCGGCGCGGCTCCTGGTTCTCGTCACAAACTGCACCGCTTGATGGTCAAGGTCGGAGGATGTGCCCGGCTTGTGGATGAGGCAGAAGGGGAGTCTGGGCTCGCCTAGTGCCTCTCCTGGGTCCTGGAAGCTTTGAAGAATTGGGCCATGAGAACGAGAATGCGCTCACCCTTCTTGTCTAGTGGGCGTCAGATGGATGTCGGAGTGCACCATGGGGGCCAGCTCTCCTCCCTTCCCCCAGCCCCTACGGCCAGCCCACTCCGGCTCGGACCGGCCATCCCTGCCCTGTGCAGTCCTGCCCGCCGGCCAGCGTCTGATGCCAGCGGAGACACAGCGAGGGAAGAGGCAGAGCCCTGAGCCGATTCACACTGCCCCTCCATCCTAAGATGCTCAATTCTGTCCCCAGGCAGCGGGGTCTCAAACAGCGCACCCCTGCCCCGTTAGAATCCGGTTGACATTTATCATCTGGGACACCCAGCGCTCCCTCCAGCCCCTGGCCTGCTGTCTGCCAACACAGTGCCTGTCCCGCCCTACCTCTCCCACCGGGCCTCTCCCACAGGAACAGCAGGGCCGCCGGGGTGAGGACGGAGGAGCGCGGAGCCGAGGTGGGGAATGGCAGCTTCTGCGGTTTCCCTTGGTTGTCTTCTGGAAGACAGGAGCAGCAGCTGGGCGGCTGGGCCACTGGAACTCCGGAAAGGATTCAGGCGTTGATATGTTAATTAGGAGCAATCGTGTTTCTGCAGAACAGCCCAACCAATGTGATGACCAAATGCGTCGGTGTGTTTCCATGCCGGCGGCAGCATTTCATCGGAGAGCCAGGGCTCCGTGCGAGAACCCTCGGGGAGGAGGCAGATTCCCAGTTCAAGGGGACAGCGCATTGCGTGGGCTGCCTGGCCCGGACAGAGCGGCCCCGAGGGCGGATGCCGAGGGTGGATGCCGTGGGCCGCTGCCTGGCTTTGCTTTCCAGACCGTACAGCTAAGTCTGTTGGGTTTAAGAATAACAGCCGCCACACTCATAATAAATCCGGTGTTATGCACTCCCCCGCCCTGCGTGCCAGACACGGAGATGCAGAATGTAGCACGGACTGTCTCACCGTCCAGGGGATTTTGAGAAGTGCATGGAAAATGCAATCACAGCGCAAGCTTATTTTGGTGGCAAAAATCGAATTCACGCACTTTTTTTCATAATATACGTTTTCTCCTCCCTCCTAGAAATATTACTGTCGTGATCTCTACTTCCAGGAGCAGAGATGCTAAGTGACTTCGCCTGCAGAGACGGCGAGAGGCGGGGTTGAAAGTCAATGAAGCCAGGCTCACCAGACACACAGTCTACACTCTTTACACCAAGAAAGGGGCCCTGGGCTGACAGCCAGGCGTCCCTCAAAGGCCTGGGGTTCTGCGCCCACACAACGCTTCTCGGGCTGAACTTACTTAGGAAGAAGCCAGCGGGAGGTTGAGAGGCCGAGCTGCCCCGCTTGCGGAGAGTGTGTGTTCTCTCTGCAGGAGCGGCTGCACCCCCTCTCCCAGGCCGGGATGTGCCGGGCTGGGGCCGGGGAACGATGCGGGGGGAGTCCAGACTGTGTGGCCTTGAGGAGGACCTGGGACCAAAGTGAGTCTGAGGGAGGAGGATGCCACAGCTGGATGCAAAGAGGCAGGGCAGATGAACTCGGGACCGGGGAGAGGACCCGGAAGGGAGCCAAGAAATGAGCAGGAGGCGCGAGGGAGGAGGCGGCTCCTGGGGAGAAGGGGGAGAGAGAGCTCGTGTCTCTGCAGGCCCAGGACTCCCCCAGGTGGTCTTCGGTGAGGCAACCCCCCCATAAAAAAGGCCTTTCTGGTGCAAATGTTTGAGAGATGCTGCGTATCCGTCTCCCCTGAAGCACCCAACGATTGCTGTGCTGGGGACTGTGGGTAGCACTGCCGCGAGGAATGAAAAACAACAGAACAGAGCGTGGATTTAACTCGCACAACGCGTAGTTTACGGAGCATCCTTGTCAGTGACTTCTTTTAACTGAACCACAACATCATTCCAGGGACTCCACCCTGGAGAGGCAGCGCGGTCCCAGGGGGCTCACGGCGGTGAGGGGCAGGGCGTGGGGGCGACCGAGATGGAGTGGGGGCGGGCCCATCACAGGGCCAGGGGCAGCAGTCCTGGGGGCTCACAGCTACGCAGGAACCACACCTGCCTGAGGTGACGCAGATGGAGTGGGGGGGGGGCAGCACAGGGCCGGGGGCCGCTGGAAGCTAAAACTTGACCTGGCCCCTGTCTCTGTGCTTCTGTCACTTAAAGACGTGGGGCGTTCTCTAAGAGAATTGCCTTATTTATGAAGCAAACAGAATTAGAACATTTTACCTCTGCTAGTTTCCTCTTTAAGGGACAAAGTGTGCATCCTGCTGGAAGCCGTTCTGTTCCTGCAGCTGAACCCGGTGCAGTGGGAGAGCCCCCGTGGGTGCCGCTGTCCTGGGTCCTCAGTGCAAGGCCTCTTTCTGAGCGGCGCCCTTGACCTGTGTAGCAGCTCTCATGCTCACCTCAGAACAGGTGGAGGCAGACCCCGGGCCGGGTCTCAGAGTCTCCCTGCGTCGCGCCCTCCCTTGGTGCTCACGGGAGGAAATGCATTGTTAGGATGATGGAAGGGATGGTTCAAATTATTCGAAAGTAAGGTTTCAAAGTTTCTTAAATCATTTTTATGAGCTGAGCTCAAAATTCTGACTCCCCCACTTGAGGCGGGGCTAAGGGAGGCTCCCAGGCTGCAGGAGCCCGCAGGACCCTGCGAGCTCACCTCCGGCCGAAGGTCAGCCGCTCCTGGAGCCGGGTCCACCAGCGGCCTCGTTCTCCAGCAGAAGTGGGGAACTGTAAGTGACCTTGTGCGTTTAAAACCAAAGTTAGGCAAACCCAGCGGTGCTTCAGTGAGACCTCCAACAACGTCACCAAGCACGGAGCAGAGGCTGGGTTTAGGAGAACCCAGGGTCCCAAGTCCCATCGCCACCCTGAGCCAGCCCAAAGCCTTCTTGGATGCAAGCAGAACTTCAGGAGGTAAAAACGGCCCTCGGGGCTCCTGCAGTTCACTGTGTCTGAGTGATGTCCGTCCTGGAGGACAGCTGTGGAAAGACCCCAGAGTGAAGTCACTCAAGAAATACTTAATATTTGGAATCTCTGCTTTATTATACGCACAAACTGCACTGTGTAGATAACTTCGGTTGAATCCAAATTCCAATTTGAAAACCCAACATAAAACGTCCTTCCAAGAATACATAATTAGACAATGTTTATTACGGCAGCCTAGGTGCTTAGAGTATTGAATATGGGTTAATCTTGGATAGATTTAAAACGCCACCTGTTCACTTCTGTTAAAAAATATATTATAACTGTAATTTCTGTTCCACTGAAGTACTTAATCCTCACATATTTCGTTTCATCTTTTGAATATGTAGCCGGTTTCAGAAGCCTCCCACCCATCAGAGAGCTGGCAGGTGGCCCTGTGTTGGTGAGGTTTGCTACCTGTCAGGGGCGAGCAGGTGTCCTGGCCCAGGAGGTCATTCCTGGGAGTGTCACCCAGGCCCCTGGGGACCGAGGGATCGGTTCAGCCCTGCAAGGAAAAACTGTCTGCCCTGCAGGGGTGGGGGTGGCGGGGGGCTGGCCGAGGCCTCCGCTGGCCTGGATGTAGAGGCCAGAGGTGACCGACCCCTTCAAAAGGGGTCCTCGCTTCTCCAGGTCGGAGCTCTGTGAGGGCTTGCTTGTCTTCTGTGATTTGCTGTTTCCCAAAGCGGGAGAAGACGCCTGTGGCTGATTTCGTGTTTCGCTGCATTCTGTGCAGGACTCCGCACTTCTCCAGTGAAGGCTGAGTGGGGGGCACGTCCAGAGACGAGGATAATTAGAGAATCCACGCAAACGGGGAATGCAGACAGGGGCTCGTTGTGGCGCCAGAAGCATTTCCCAGGAAATGTTTAAGGAGTCCCCCTCACAGGCACGGATTTCAAAATACTTTGCACCAAAGGAAGCAAATCTTTTAATTCAGTTTTCCAAGCTTGTGATGTACACTGGTGTCCCTAAAGCCAGAATCTTGGGGTCACCCCAGGGTTCCATGGGGGCGGTCTCACTGCTGGGAGCCCAGCTGGGAACACCTCTGCCTTCAGTGTCTGGAGACGCAACTGGGGGCCTGGGATGCTGCTAGCAATCTGCAGCACAGGAACGCTGTGGCCTCGGACCTCAGCACCACCGGGACTGGAACCCCGGGACCGTGAGCCCAGCACAGCTCATTTAACCTCTTTCAGCTTTTGCTTTTCTCTGTGTAAAGCAGAGTGACCGTGATGCTGCCCTAGCACCCAGAGGGCTGGCGGATTAAAGGGGACGGCGAGAGGGGTGCGTGTGAGCTACCGCTCACCTTCTCGCTCCCAGTCCCTGTTCGCCAGGCCCTCGGGAAACCGCTCTGCATTGCTTCCCTGCTTGGTTTCATAGGCCAGGGCGGCTCAGGCCCCGAATAGGACGCATGGGGATGGGGACAATGATGCAAGAAGTGTCAGGATGTGAGAGCTCGTAGAGTAACCCCCCAAGAGTGCCGATCAGATGACAGCTGAAAAAGAACAGCGTCCATGAGCCATTGCAAGGGGCCATGTCACCCACCCCGGCCATGGCACGGGGCCACGTCACCAACCCCGGCCATGGCACGGGGCTCCGTCACCCACCCCGGCCATGGCACGGGGCTCTGTCACCCACCCCGGCCATGGCACGGGGCTCCGTCACCAACTCCAGCCATGACCGAGGCCCTGTCACCAGCCCCAGGCATGGCACGAGGCCACATCGCCGGCCCTGGCCATGGCACAAGGCTGTGTCACTGGCCCCGGCCTCGCCTCCTCTTGCTCCCTTGTCAGCTGGCTGTCTCAATCACACCTGCCTCATGGGATTGTTATCTGAGATCCTCAGAGCCATATTTCTAACGGACCTGGTGCAAAATGAGGCCACTTACTGGTTAAATGCTGCTCTCCAAGGTGCCAGAGAGAGAGAGAAGACATTACAGAGCAGAGACCAGAAATCTCTCAGAGGCAAACACAAGGAGGCGGCCACCTTGGCAGCCCAGGCGCATCCACCGTGGTCCCCTGAGTGTGACCCTGAGACCAAAGCCCAGGTGCCCCCCGAGATGGCCCAAGGAAGGGGACAGGGAGGACAAGCACAGGCACCCAGAGCCGCCCAGGATTTCCACACCGTCCAGAGTCTGCTCACGCTCCGAGCAGACGCAGGTGTCAGAATAAAGCAGCAATGAGAAGGAGTGTGTGTAGATCCGGACGCCGTGGTCACAGGCCTGCCTGGTAGCAGCAGGATTAGAGAGTTGGGGCGGGGGGAAGGTTACAGGGGAAACCAAATCAAAGTTTCAGGCGCCTCAAATGAACCAATTCATCTATAAATGGAAAAAACCCTTGAAGTGGAATGTTCTGTAATAACATATGTAAAATATTTCTGAAGGTAGTCAATTTGCACAGGTTTATCTCCCCTTTATGTCAAGCATGTAGCTCAAGGTTAATTCATAGTTTCAGCAGGTTGCTCTCTGGAACAAATGTGGGAAGGGGAAGAGACTCCGGGGCGGCGCTTCCTGGGGACACACGGGAGGAGCGGGGTGCAGGGGGGAACTGTGCGTTCAGAGCCACGCGAGCGCTCGGAGCACGATTCACTCTCGCTCAGTCTGCGCAAGAGCGGGGAGAGCGCGCCCTTCTCTGAGACGGCTGAGTGCAGCGCCCAAACTCCATTTTTATAACCTGAAATTCAGAAATTGATTTGGTTCACATCTCACATTTTAGCGTAACTAAATAGCTGTTAGTGTAGAGTAGGAATTTATTTATCAAAAGGTTAGCAGCAACATTTTCAGGGTAGCCGTACACACGCTGGCGGGGTGGAGAAGTGGAAGACTCTACCGCTCACTAAGGACTCCAGTTTCCCCTCTCAATCCAAAGGTGTGCGGGAGGCACTCTAGCAGTTCGAAGAAGGAAACATCAATAAAGCTGGATGTTCTAGCAAACTCTCCCGGTGCTTGTGTTAATTGACAGGTGGAGGTCCTTCGCTGGCATTAACTGGATGGCTACTGAGCACCGTGTTAGTGTTGACAGGTACAGGGATGAGCAAAACACAAGCCCTTGTGGAGCTCACCTGTCTGCAGGCGAAGAGGCCACTGAGCGAAGCCAGGAGGAGGAAGAAGCACCTGCTACAATGTATCAACGCGGAAGGCCTGGAGCAGACGGAAACCAGAATGAGCCGGTGGGCTTCGGGCCGGCGCTGCTTACCACCTTATCATTTATGTTTTACATTTTTATTTTATTTATTTTTCACTTTATTTGAAAGGCAGAGAGATCTTTCAGCCACTGCTTCACTCCCCACCTGGGACTGGGCCAGACTGGAGCTAGGGGCTCTGAGCTCAATCTTGATCTTCCAGTGGGTGGCGAATATTAGCAAGAGGCTGGATTGGAAGCAGAGCTGGTGCTGGAGCCCGGGGGTCTCCAAGTGACGTCTTAACCACAGCACCAAACACCTGCCCCTGGACCCCATGGTCTCTGCAGAACACATGCAGAAGGTGTGACTTTGTGCAACGTGTAGGAGATGATGAGGACCTGGGCTCCGTGGCTGGTGGGGGCGGGGGGAGTGTTCCCAGCGCAGGGGAGCAGCCAGGAGCCCTGGAAATGGAAGAGGGGGGGACATAGGCAGCTTTCAAGCCGTGTTCGCTGTCCAGATGGAGTGATGAGTTCTCAATAATTAATTTTCAGATACTTTTAGGGCAACCAGATTTGGGACATTCTTGAGAAGGAAGCAGCTCGCTGTCCCTGCAGGCCGGGTGGCACAGAGCACGGATTGTCACAAGGCAAACCCAAAGGCCATGCAAAATCAAACTCAGGAGCCCAGAACATTGGGTTCACTGGCCTCCAATTATTTGAGCTGTTAATTTAGCTAATTAATTTTATATTTGAAGCTCTCAACGTTTGTGAAATATTTATAAGAGGGTGAAGAAATCCCACAGACAGATAGTGCTGGGTAATAAATCTTTCAGACGGGGAGATGGAAGTGTCACTTGGCATTTCTGTCCTTTGCTTTCATCAGAGCATGTCAAATGCTGCAGGCCAGCAAGACGGCAGACGGGATCAAGTGCAGGTGGGAGGAGGGCGTGGTCTGCACCGGAAGCCACGCCCCATGGAGGTTCACTCATTCATCAGCAAGCGTCCACTTCGGGTTCACGTCTGCCCTCCGAGGCGTTCTCAGGTGGCAGAGGTGTGCAAGCCACACTCGCCATGTGTGCTTCCCCTAAGACTGGGATGCTGGCCCCTGTACGTCCACCTACCCCGAAAGCTGACCAGGGATCGCGGCTGCCTGGGCCTGTGCATCAGCCCCCAGCCTGCTATGTCTCACAGAGTCAAGATATTTAACCTAAAGCTTGGGGCCGGCGCTGTGGCATAGCGGGTAAAGCTGGCACTGTAGGTGGTGCTGGTTCCAGACCCAGCTGCTCCACTTCCTATCCAGTTCTCTGCTGTGGCCTGGGAAGGCAGTGGAAGATGGCCCAAGTCCTCGGGCCCCTGCACCTGCATGGGAGGCCCAGAAGAAGCTCCTGGCTCCTGGCTTCAGATTGCCATAGCTCCGGCCATTGTGGTCATCTGAGGAGTGAACCAGAGGATAGAAGGTCTCTCTCTCCCTCTCTCTCTCTGCCTCTCAAATAAATAAATAAATCTTTAAAAAAATAAACTAAAGTTTGTATGTTATGGAGCAGATGCAATGATTTATAGCCTGGCTACACGCCACAGTGAGGATCAGGCTTGAACAAGCTGGGGGGAGACTGTCGATTGTCCAGAGTGCTGTACTGTACGGATTTGTGGAGGCAGCCAAGTTGACTGTACTTACCGAACAGAGTGATTTTACGGCCGCTTATGGATGGTTATGCAGCACTTGGACAAGCTAAGCGGGCTTATTTTCTCTTTTTTTTTTTTAATTACTTACTTGAAAGGCAGGGTCACAGAGAGAAAGGGAGAGATGGAGAGACAGAGATGCCATCCATCTGCTGGTCCACTCCGCAAAGGGCCACAACGGCCAGGGCTGGGCCAGGCCAAAGCCAGGAGCCCAGAACTCCATCCAGGTCTCCCACGTGGGGGAGGAGCCATCTTCTACTGCTTTCCCAGGCACACCAGCAGGGGGCTGCCACCCATATGGGATGCTGGCGTTGCAGGGGCAGGTTAACCCACCAGGCCACAACACCCGCCCAGGGCTTATTTTGCAATGGATGGTCCACATGTCTCCAGCCAGCCCTGTGCTGTGCTGAGTGATAGCTCCTGCCCCAGCTGTAGGCTACTTGTGTGGAAGCCTCAGCTCTTCTTTTTTTTTTTCCTTTTTAACATTTGCATTTATGTGACTCATTGAAAGAGCTACAAAGTGAAATCTGCTGGTTCACTCCCCAAGTGGCCGCAGTGGCCAGGGCTGAGCCAGGCTAAAGCCTACAGATTCATCCAGGTCCTCCCGGTGGGTGCAGGGGCCCAAACACTTGGGCCATCCTCTGTTGCTTTCCCAGGCCCTTAACAGGGAGCTGGATGGGAAGTGGAGCTGTAGGGACTCAAACCTGTGCCCATACGGGAAGCCAGCGACACAGGCGGCAGCTTCACCCACGTGCCCCAGCGCTGGCCCTCAGCAGTTCTTGAACAAGCCAGCGAGAAGGGTCCTGCTGCCTGCCGGGTGTTCTCCATGGGATGAACCTGCTGCAGCGGTGCTAGGGGCAGAGTCGATATCGTCTTCAAAGTCCCTCAGTCCTGCGGAGAGACCAGTGTGAGCTCTGGGTGCCTTCCGTGCTCCGTGGGGACCCACGTGCCAACACACACGCACTACGACACACGCAAGGCACACGTGCCGAGGGGAACACGCTCATAGCTCAGGTTCTACGTGGAACTCTGCCTGCTGCGTGTCTCGGGATAAAACCCCACCATCCTGGACTTCGTGATTTACTTTCGAAATTCACTATTTATCTATTTGTATTTGTCTGAAAGACAAAGCGAAAGAGAGAGACAGAGACAGAGAGAGAGAGAGGAAGAGAGAGAGAGAAGAGAGAGGGAGAGCACGCTCCCATGCGCTGGCTCACTCCCCAAATGCCGGCAATGGCCAGGACTGAGCCCGGATGAATCCGGGAGCCAGAACTCAGGGTCTCCTGTGGGTGATGGGGACCCAACTGCCCAAGCGTCACCTGCTGCCTCATGGGCTCTGCATTAACAGGAAACGGGAAGGTGAGGCGGGGACTTGAGCGGGGACTCGGATACGGGGACGCAGGTGTCCCGGGAGGCAGCTCCACGGCTGAGCTGAACGAACACGGGCCCTGGAGACCGAGGTCTGTTTGCTGAGTCCCCAGGGCCACCACGGCAGGTGTGCACAGGCTCCCGGAGCGCACTGGTGACACACACGCCGGTGACACGCGTGTCCACTATGCGGATGCTGGCTTGCATGTGGAAGGCGACGGGTCTCACCCCACAGCTGCGTGTTCACACAGCGAGCATTAGAAGGGGAGAGAGCAATTTGTCGCCCGCTTGCCCACAGATGCACAGCAGGGCTGTGTGTGGAGCGCGCCACGCCCACGCTCCCCGGGCCCAGCTGGTCCCCTGACCCCGGCCTGACCAGGGCCAGGCTCGCTCTCTTCCCAGCTGAAGCAGCGTCTGCACCTGCCCTGGGCAGGGCTGCCCACGCCCTCCACCCCGTGCCACAGGCAGCACCAACACCGGACGATCAGCAGCCCGGACTCCAGGTCCCGGCCTGACAAGGCTGCAGCTGCGGCGGGCGGCGTTTCGCCTGCTGTGCTCGCGAAAGTCCGTTTCTCATCTGAAATTCATCTAAATCGCTTGCCGTGAATTAATAATTCCGAATGCTGACAGGGATGCTCAATCTGAGCATCTTTTCGCCCTGAATTCTGAGAAACGTGATTGAGGGTGACAAAGTCTGCCCGTCGTCTCCCCTCTCCTGCAGGCTGTGAGACCCCTGCAGCCCCGCACACGCATGTGCGTCCACACGCACACAGACACGCAGAGGCACATCCAACGGCACTACAGAGAGCTTGGGGAAATAGGGACTCGAAAGGTGTTTATTTTGCTGCAAAATTTCTTGAATTTGCTGCATTTTTTCATAATGCACATTTTTTGAACTTTTGAAGACCCCACTGTGGATGGATTTTAAACAAATTTTTCACCGAAGTAAACTTACCGTTTAATTCAATTTTCCATGGACTTGACGT
The DNA here is from genome assembly GCF_964237555.1 of Oryctolagus cuniculus. Lineage (NCBI taxonomy): Eukaryota > Metazoa > Chordata > Mammalia > Lagomorpha > Leporidae > Oryctolagus > Oryctolagus cuniculus. The sequence continues at coordinate 2,138,907 of NC_091442.1, forward strand.
ACCCTCATATATACGTGTGTGTGTGTGTGAGCGAGAGAGACAGAGAGATGGAGAGAGCACAGGGACTGAAGACCTCCCCAAAGCCTCCCAAGCAGGACATTTGGGGCAAAGCAGCCCCAGAGCCGTCAGGACCGGTTGGTTTGCCAGACAGGTGACCACACAGGTGACCCTCTGGTGGCAGAGTGCAGGCTCACGGAGGAGAAAACACCAGCATGAGCTGGAACAGGGCGGGTCCTAGATTCTGTTACACAGGGTGGTCTGGGGAGGGGTTTCTGAGGAGCTGGCACTGAAGCTATGACCGTGGGGCCCTAGGGAGCCAGCGGCCAGGGTCGCGTGGGCCGCTGCCAGGACTCAGGGTGCCATGGTGGGGGGGACTCTAAAGCCCCGGAGATGGGAGACTCCGGGAGGGGCCTGCAGAGACAGTGGTGGAAGCGCGGGACTGTAGGTCGGCCAGGGACGTGGTTTTTGCTGACAAAGGACTGGCTCTGCCAATCCCAGTGCTCCCTGGATGATTGTGCCCCACATTTCCAGCCACTCCCAAACATGAGTTATTGGGCTTACTGGGCGGATCAGCATCGCGGCCACTCTCCCAGCGGCTCCCCAGGTGGGAGTCCCTCCAGGAGGCCCTGGCAGCAATGTGCACGTGATGCGCCCACCACGCCCGCCGCTGCAGCTGCACCCAGCGCACCCCGGAGATGCTGAGCTGCAAACGGCAGCACCCTCAGGGGCTGCGTCTGGTGCCAGGAGGCACAGGAGTGAGGTCCTGGGGGTTGTTTTCAAACCTCCCAGGGTGCCTTTGACACTCCTGTCCCAAGTGGGCAGAGCCTCAGGCTACTGCCCTCCGCAGGGTGGGGCTCCTGGCAAGGTGAAACTTTGGGAGTCACTGCCGGAGCCAGGGCCACCTGCCGTGTCTCGGGGCAGTGGAGCAGCCAGGGTCGGTGAGAAACCAGGCCTCCGGGGCACTGAGTGGGTCTCCAGCCCCAGCCGGGCCATGGGCTGCCCAGCAGCTCTGCCCTCCCGTCCCTCAGAGCCCCGTGAGGTCTTTGTCGCTTGCCATTCCAACCTGCTCAGGGTGGGGTCGTTCATCGAACAGAAGAACCACCAAACACAGCTCTCTGCTGTGGCCCGGGAGTGCAGTGGAGGATGGCCCAAGTGCTTGGGCCCTGCACCCCATGGGAGACCAGGAGAAGCACCTGGCTCCTGCCATCGGATCAGCGCGGTGCGCCGGCCGTGGCAGCCATTGGGAGGGTGAACCAACGGCAAAGGAAGACCTTTCTCTCTGTCTCTCTCTCTCACTGTCCACTCTGCCTGTCAAAAAAATTTTTAAAAAACCCTCCTCCTATTCTCTACACACCAGCATAGCCAAGGCACAAGGCCAGTCTGGACATACATGTCTTTGTGAACACACATGCACATGTAACAGATACATACATATGTCTTGAATTAGTCACAGCTTAATTTGAAGATAATAAACCAGCATGCAAATTACAATTAGGATAGATTTTTTCCCCACCCAGGGCAGGTGACACACTCTCTGTAATCTGTTTGCCCTGGCTGTAGAATGTGTCTAAATTAAACCTGCCTCATCGCTGGGCCTCATAATTTGCTGTTGGCCGAGGCTGGCACGTAGCGAGCAGTCCCGGGTGAGGTGCAGCTGGGCTGCAGCTGTGAGATCTCTTCCGACACCGACTGGCCCAGCCACGAGACCCGCACTTCCTCCTGCACCTGCCTACCGCCAAGGCCTGCGCCTGCGCAGGTGATGAGACTGGTGTGGAAAGAGTGCAGGCCGCTGTGTGCCCCGGCCTCGATGCCCACGCAGGGAGACCGAGCCGTGAACGCACTGGGCCAAGCGGCACAGATCCTGAGGGTCCCGGATCCCCCCACAGGCAGTTAGGGATCTGAGCCCGTGGTGTTGTTTTTTAAATTTATTTATTTGAAAGTTGGAGTCTGGGGGGAGCATCATCCGCTGGTTCACTCCCCAGATGGCTGCAATGGCTGGAGCTGCGCTGGTCCGAAGCCAGGAGCCGGGAGCTTCTGTGGGGCCGTCTGCTTTCCCAGATGCATCAGCAGGGAGCTGGATTGAAGTGGAGCAGCCGGGACTTGAACAGCTGCCCACGTGGGATGGCAGTGTGGCAGGCAGCAGTCTTGCCCACTATGCTACAACGCTGGCCCCAGGCCTGGGGTCTTTGTCACTGAACCTGGCAGCTTGGCTGTAGGCAGGCTGTTCCTGTGGTGTTCTGAGTGGACCGCACGGTGTGGGTGTGCCCCACACCACCAGCAGAGCTGGCTGTGTGCACACTGAGGCCGGCCAGTGGGGCGGGGTGTGGGGGCCCCTCAGACGTACGTGGAGCGTCCCTCACAAGCAGGCTGCCGGCTGTGGCTGGAAAGCCTGGCTCCAGACCCACTGGCATCTCCCCCAGAACAACTCCTTGTGCTGCATGGTTGACCTTGTGGCTTAAAATCACACCTTCAGGGTGAACCGCAGCGGTGTAGAAGTGACCCCCTGACAGAGAGATGCAAAGTGAACCCCACAGCCAAGGCCTGGCCATGAAGCCAAGGCTACGGGGTCAGCGAGACCTGGACTGGGTTGAAGAAGGAGTCTGGGCTCTCGTGGGCCACAGGAAACAGCCCCTGAGCTCCACAGTGAGTTCCGTGCCGCCAGCACTCAGAGAGGCCGAGGGGACTGGACAGGGGCGTGGCCAACGAGAAATGGGGCCTCCGCCATCAGCCAAGACCTGGGGGCCAGCTCCCAGCTGCTGCTCACCCTTCCTCTGCCTCTGCCAAGAGTCTCCCCACTGCCCCCCCCAGCAACTGGATACCACCTTGGGCAGAGGGGGAGGGAGGACGCGGAGCCCCGTGCACCTGAGTCCTCCCAGGACAGGGCCCCCACGCAGCCGGGCAGCAGTGGACGCCAAGGGTGCAGCCTTGAACGTCCCTTTCCTGCTGAGCGGGCTGGAAAGTCCCGTTAATGCAGAAGCCTGTGCAGCCGCTCGTCTCCATCCGGTGTGAGCGGTGCCCTCGTGTGGTGTGAACCACAGACATTGGGGATCACAGAGCCGAGTGGACGTGGCAGAAGCTCATACCTGTCCTCGCCCCCCAGGGCGGTGTTCAGGAGATTCCTGTGGGAACAGAGGTAAGGACTTCTGACACCTGTCACAGCTCAGGGTGCCCGCTGTCCCTTGCCCCCCAGCCTCCCTCCAGCTGGGCGGTGCCACCCTTGGGAGCTCCCAGCAGCTCCGCTCCTGCTCCCAGCCCTGGGTGACGCTGTGGCCTTCCTGCCTGCAGTGGCCAAGCTGCAGAGTCTCCTTGGCTCTTTCAGCCCCAGAATTGCTCCTCCCCATGGAAAAGTGCCGAGTCGTGGAGGGGCGGGGCCTGCTGTCTTGGCTGGACGCTGAGTGGGACTTCGGGGGAAACCCAGCTGCAGAAGCTCTCCCTGTGCAACCCGATGTCCTTTTTCCGTCGTGTGCCTGAGTGCCTTCACCGTTCGTGGAAAACGGAATTGAAGGATATGCTTATTCGGTGCACAGCTCTGAAATGCAGGCATAGCTTTTTCATGGTCCACTGTCGCTCCCCCTCTTCGTGGAGGAACGACACAGGACCCTGCGCTGTTCTTTCGTCTGCTCGGCCCTCCCCGGGTTTGCTGCTGGTTCTTCCCGGGTTGGCTACTATCCCTTCCACCTCCGTGGAAGGGCAGTTCCCCCTGGCCGCATTCCCCACTTCCGCAGGGGAGCGGCACACCGCCGGCCGGCTTTCTCGGGGGCTGCACGGGTTCCCTTAGATGTTCCCCATAGATGTTCCTCGTGCATGCCATCTCTCTCCTCCTTTATAGTCCTCCTCCGCCAATCCCAACTCGGCTGCCCACACGCCGAGTACGCTGCTCTCCTCCAATCAGGAGCAAGTCCTACAGTTTATTAGTTGAACTGGAGGCAGCTGTGCGGAAGCTGTTTACTTCTCTCCCAACGCCATGTTGTGGGAGAGCAGATGCATAGAATAAGTCTTAATTTCAGTAACTTAGTCCAGTCCGGATTGCTCCCCACAGATCCCCCTTTCTTTTTATTTTTTGGCGTTGATACGCGCCTGTCTTCGGTGTCCCGCGGCACACACTCTGCTCTACTTGCTAGAGTTGCCACAGGCTCTTACAAGTCCTATCAATCAGGAAAACCGAATCCGGGTCCTCTCTTCGCCATTGTGAGGAGGTTTTTAGGCGCTGATGCGTGCCTGTGTTCGGTGCCCTGCAGCGCATGCTCTGCTCTGCTAGAACTGCCTGCAGGTGTTTACAAAACCTATCAGGCAAACCGAATCCAAGCCTTCTCATTGCCGTATTGTGGGGGAGACTTATTAGTGTTGGTTTGTGCCTATCTTCGGTGACCAGCAGCTCATACTCTGGTCGAGCTGCTTGCTGGCGCTTACCGCCTTAATCAGGCAGACCGAATCCAAGCCTCCTAATTGTTGCATTGTGAGGAAGCCTTACTGATGTTAATTCGTGCCTGTTTTCGGTGACCTGCGGCGCATAAGCTGCTAGCCGCCCAGGTGCTCATCGCCTCACTTAATCAGGCAGACTGAATCCAAGCTTTCTCGTTGCAGTGCTGTAGGGAGGCCTTTCTATTTCTCTATTTCTCTATCTCCGGGCATTCCTATTTCTCCCATTTTACTTCTATCTTCCAGCATTCCTATTTCTCTCACTTTGCTTCTAAATTTCTATTTCTCTTATCCCCGCGGCTTCCCGGCACCTCGCGCTGCCGGCAGCTTCACGGCTCCGCGCAGCTTCAGCCCGCGCCTCATCTGCGCGGCTCGGCTTTGCGCGGCTTGGCTTCGCGCGCTCCGCGGTCTCGCACTTAACCCTTTCGCGTCTGAACCACGGCCAACGCCAGCCCCGTTCTCTATTTATTCACGCCCCGTGCTCTCTCTGCACGCGGCGGCTTCCGCGAGTAACACAGCGTAGCTTACGTGTCCGCCACTAGCATTCAATCTAAGTTCCCCGGGCTAGCCTGGCGAATTCAACCCAGCGTACGTCTCCGCCCCACGGTTTGGCTTCCCGTCCTTTGCTCCCCGGGCTAATCAGACGGATCCCAACCTGGCTCACGTTTCAGCTTCTGGTTTCAACTTTTCGCCCCCTATTCCCGGGCTAACTTGAGAACCCCAAAGTGGCTTCCGTTTCCGCCTTGGCCTGCCCCCCGCGGCTTCAATTTCCCTAACATTTTTCTCTACCCGGTATGTTTCCCCAAGCTTTCCTCCAACAATATTCCTCCCTCATTTCTCCTGGCCTCTCCCCACAGTCCGCGTCCGAGTCTGTTTGTTCTAGCTTTCACTTTCGCTTTCGCCCTTAGAGATTTCTCCCAGCTTCCCCCCGTAGTCCGTATCTGAGTCTATGCCTAGGCTTTCAATAGCTTCTTCCGGCTCCTTTTTCGTCCGGCTTTTCCCTAGGCTGTTTGCTAGTCTCTCTCTCCGATATTTTTCCCATTTCTTCCCGTTTCTTCCCTCCTAAGTTTCCTATCCGTCCTAGGTTTCCTATCCGAGTCACGGCACCATTATGTCGCTCCCCCTCTTCATGGAGGAACGACACAGGACCCTGCGCTGTTCTTTCGTCTGCTCGGCCCTCCCCGGGTTTGCTGCTGGTTCTTCCCGGGTTGGCTACTATCCCTTCCACCTCCGTGGAAGGGCAGTTCCCCCTGGCCGCATTCCCCACTTCCGCAGGGGAGCGGCACACCGCCGGCCGGCTTTCTCGGGGGCTGCACGGGTTCCCTTAGATGTTCCCCATAGATGTTCCTCGTGCATGCCGTCTCTCTCCTCCTTTATAGTCCTCCTCCGCCAATCCCAACTCGGCTGCCCACACGCCGAGTACGCTGCTCTCCTCCAATCAGGAGCAAGTCCTACAGTTTATTAGTTGAACTGGAGGCAGCTGTGCGGAAGCTGTTTACTTCTCTCCCAACGCCATGTTGTGGGAGAGCAGATGCATAGAATAAGTCTTAATTTCAGTAACTTAGTCCAGTCCGGATTGCTCCCCACAGTCCACAGTTTCCACGAACATTGGAAAGACCATCTCGTGCCAATGTAACTTCAGGCGTGCTGTGCTGATTGATTATTTTTTAAACACAACTCTTGGTTCTATTTTATTCATGTATTTTAAAGGCAGAGTTGGGGGAGAGGAGAGAGACAGAGAGGGAGAGCGAGAGAGACAGAGAGACAGAGAGAGAGAGAGATCTTCTATTAGCTGATTTGCTACCCAAATGCCCGAAATAACTGGAGCTGGGTCAAGCCAAAGCTGGAAGCCAGAAGCCAGGAACTCCATCCTTGCCCCAGGTGTGGCTGGAACTCCAGTACCTGGACGTCACCTGCTGCCTCCAAGGTGCGTTAGCCAGAAGCTGGATCGGAAGCGGAAGCGTGTCCATCCCAGGCAGCCCACGCAGCAGCTTAATCTGCTGTGGCAAAATGGCCACCCATACTGTGCTGATTAACCAAAAATGTTTTCCTGTGGCCAGTGCCACGGCTCAGTAGGCTAATCCTCCGCCTGCGGCGCCGGCACACCGGGTTCTAGTCCAGGTCGGGGTGCTGGTTTTGTTCCGGTTGCTCCTCTTCCAGGCCAGCTCTCTGCTGTGGCCCGGGAGTGCAGTGGAGGATGGCCCAGGTGCTTGGGCCCTGCACCCGCATGGGAGACCAGGAGAGGCACCTGGCTCCTGGCTTCGGATTGGCGTGGTGCGCCGGCCGCACCGAGCCAGCCGCACCACGCCAGCCATAGCAGCCATTGGAGAGTGAACCAACGGTAAAGGAAGACCTTTCTCTCTACCTCTCTCCCACTGTCCACTCTACCTGTCAAAAAAATGTTTTCCCAAATTATGAGCATGGCTATCACACATGCACTGTTAATTCGACACTATGTATACATCAGTGCATTAAATGTGAGCTAAACGGAGTGGTACACACCTGTGTCCTGCTTTGAATTCATGATGAAAACTGATGACTCATGTGAAGCATTAGCGCCAGACACTGGCCGCCCTGGGCTGCCTGACCTGCGGCAGCATGGCTGTCCCCACGCCGGGCACGAGTCTAGGGGAGCACTGTCCCACGTGGGCACCCCAGCGAGGTGGGGCCGGGCACAGCGCCACACACTTGACTGGGATTCAGGAGTTACTCTGGGCCTGGCTTTATCTTCCTCCTGTGAGTCAGCAGGAAGCATCCTACATTTGGCAAAGTGAGACGCAGACCTGTGGCGCGAGCTGGCCGACGGCCGACAAGGAGGCCTGAGATGTGCTGCCCTGCCCGGATGCCCACCAGCACGCACGGGAGCTCTGCCCGTGTCCATCGGGGCTGACGTCTCCCCGGCGCCTTTGTGCGCGAGCCTCAGCAGGCTGCATTCTTCCCTTCTCGCGAGCTGCTCATCGCCCAACCCGGAGCGAGCAGAGTTGTCTTTGTTGCTTCGTTTCGCGTTTCTGCAAGCGATCCGTGAGCATCTAACAGAGGCGGCCGACGCTCTTCTGTAACAGATGAGTCTGCATGTGAAAACCCTACCCCGCATTGATTCTACTTGGCGTGTCTCCGTGTATTCTAGCTGGTTACAGACACCTGGGTTTCCCATCCGACACAGGACTGCTGGCGTGGCTGGAAGGATTTCAGTGCATTTTTATTGCCTAAGCAGAAAGCTGTTTGCAAAGCTGGCTTTCAAGTCAATGTTTTCGTTTGGGAACAGAAGGTGTAAAAGTGAAAATATGTCTCACTCTTCCCTTCAATGCAACGTGAATCTGCTTTCTCAGAAAGTGCTCTGTAGCTTTGCATCGGATTTCTCTGGGATTATCTAGGCAGGCGGACAACAAAAACAGCAAAATGACCTCCCAGGAAACACCAGCGGGGCTGCTCCTGGTGGCTCAGTGTTGATAAACTCCGGGCTGAGGGCTGTGTTTGCAAAGCATCTTTATTGGTGCCCTTTTCCCCCAGAAGGATAAATCCGAGCCTGCACTGTGGAAGCAGAAGCAGAAGCAGCGATCAATTCAGCAAGTGCAGTGTCAGTGAAAGTGGAAGCAGCCGGTGCTGCTTGCTACTTTGTGTTTATTGGAGCGATATACATCCTAGTGCGACATCGGAGGACTCAATGAAACTGTTTCTCTGCAAACAGCCCCGTCTCGGTTCAGACCTCTGGGATTTGCCGATCTGCACTCTGGCAAGACCAGGGTGCCCGGCCACAGTCTGCAGCTTTAAAAGCCCTGCGGGAAGAAGACCCCAGCTGCCACTCAGATCCTGGGACGCCAGCATCAGCGTGCGGGCTTTGTGCCTTCTTAGCATTCCCCTGTGCACAGTAAGGGTGAGGTTTTGCGTGGCTCTTTGAAACGTCGGGAAGTTGGCCATCTCCATGGATCAAAGCACAGCAGTAGAGCTGTCTGATATGGTCCAGTCACTAGTGCCTCTCTCACAAAGAAACCAGGACGGCCTGGGCACATGGGCTCTGCATGTCCCAGTGGCCCACGCCTGGTCACCCAGAGAGCAGCCTGCAGGGTTCCGGAAGGCGGCTCCTCTCTCAGATGCGTCCACGCAGCACCATGCTGAATCCCGCTCGCTCCTGCCGTGGAGCCGGGGATGCAGGTGCCATTGGCTCCAGTTCCTCCACAGCCACTCTAGAGAATGGGGCAGCCTGTGGGCCCGGCGGGGCTTCCAGGACAAACAGCCAGAGCCTTCGTGGCTTAAGCTGCAGCAATGGACTTGTTATTATTTCTTTGTTTAATAAGGTTTATTTTATTTATGTGAAAGGCACACCAACAGAGAGAGAAATGGAGAGACAGAGAGAAAGAGATCTTCCACCTGCTGGCTCACTCCCCAGATGACTGCCACAGCGGGGGCTGGGCCAGGCTGAAGCCAGGAGCCAGGAGCTTCTCCCAGGTCTCCCACGTGGGTGCAGGGGCTTAAGGATCTGGGCCATCCTCTGCTGCTCTCCCAGGCCACAGCAGAGAGCTGGACTGAAGTGGAGCAGCCGGGACTAGAACTGGTGCTTGTAAAAGATGCCAGCATCACAGAAGGAAGCCTAACCTGCTGTGCCACACAACACCGACATGAATTTTGTCCCCGGTCTGGAAGCCAGAAATCCAAGGTCGCGTTGAGGGCAGGGCTTGGTGCTGGGGAGGCCTCTCCTTGGCCTGAGGACAGGGCTTGGCTCTGGGGAGGCCTCTCCTTGGCCTGAGGACAGGGCTTGGCTCTGGGGAGGCCTCTCCTTGGCCTGAGGACAGGGCTTGGCTCTGGGGAGGCCTCTCCTTGGCCTGCCGGGCTGTCTTCTCTCCGGCTTTCTCGTGGTCTCTCCGAGTGTTCCCATCCTGAATTCCTCAACTTGTAAGGACAGCAGTCATTCTGGGTGAGGCCCGATGACCTCTTTAAAGGAGTTGTCCCCGTGGACAGCACATGCTGAGGACTGGCCTGCAGCGCAGGGACTCGGGGGCGCCCAGTTCAGTCCAGGATGGGCTCCGTGTTCCGACTCCCCGGGGCACTGAAGTGGACGAGAACGTGGCGCCTGAGCCCCTGCCTGGGGTCCAGCGACGTGCAGGTGCAGAGGCAGAGGCTGGGCGGTCACCAGTCCCAGCTCTGCTGCCAGGGAGCTTCCTGGGTAGCACACGGCAGGTGTCACATGAAACAAAAATTGAAAAACGGAATTTGGGTCAAGACTGTCTTTCAGTAAAGGTTTCCATTGTCATGAAAGTCTTTCCTTTGGGTAGGTTCCTTCTGTCCATTAATTTTTTTTAAATAAGAGGCATTTGTGCTTTTCTCTTTTCAGAGGCAACATCCAAGAGGAATGAAAAACAAGATGTCCTCCCGGCTCGCTGGCTGCCTTTGTGTATCCATTGGAAGCGCTGGTTCTGGCCGGGCTGTTCTCGATGAGTGGCAGTGTGCAGCCCGGCGGTGGGTAAGCTGGCCGGGGTGGACAGCCTTCCATGGTCCGCTTCCGTGAGCATGTGAGCGGGGCCTCTGATTTTATGGGAGGCGATTTTCTGTGAAAGCCCAGTTCTTGTTACTGCATCTCTCCCTGTGTTTGGCTTTCTACCATATAATGGGAAATTAGTGGAATCGCATTGAAAACATCATTGTGAACAGGTGCGTGATTCAAACAGCCGATGTTTAAGTGACAGCTGGAGCAAAAGCAAACACTGGCAGATAAATGTGTGTGTAATTTTAGAGTTAATAATTATGTTGCATAATTTTCTTTGGAAGAAGAGTTTATAATAACATTTTTTTAAAGTGCCAAGCCAAGTAATTACACACTTGGCAAGCCATAAAAACTAAACAATTTGGCAAATGCCTCATTAACCGAGTTCTCAGGTCAATGCAGGGTTTTATTTTATTTAAAGCAGTATATTAATTTTTTTAAAATAGGGCTTACGTTTTCATTTTATAGCCTCGCCGTTTTTCTTATAATTGCAATTTGACTTGCTAATACGATGTTTTAAAATGCAGTGTTTAAAAGTCAGCGTGGCAAAGCCGAGCGGCCACCTCATCCATGGAGCTCAGGTGGGACCGATTCTAACAGCTGGAAGAAGCCATCGCTTCGGTTGGTTCCGGCTGCAGGAGAGCCTGGTTCCACTCCCGGGAGGCCGGGCTGCAGTGTTTTGCATAACAACTCCCTGTCAGCAGTGTAGCTACCAGCCACAGAAACCATTTTGGGAGCCGGGGGGTAATTGTGTGAGTAGGTCCTCATTTTGGGAAGCTCCTGACCATGAGGAAGGCGAATGCGACCACACTCCAGATAGGCTGTCTGGAGCACCGCCCCACCGCCCTGCACCCTCTGTTTCTATTGGTGCATGGGCTAATCAGTTCCAGGCAGTAGCCAGTGGAGGAGCAGGCCTGGGAACACCGCCCAGTGGCTCCAGGGGACGGAGTCGGCTGGGACCGGCCACCCCGGCGCTCCCAGCAGCTTTGCTGGTTACTTGTCGGGCCAGTTCTTGCCTGTGCAAAGCCATTTTGAAATAAAGTGGATGCACTTATTTTAGATTTCACACAAAGGTAAAATAAAACCACAGTGAACCCCACAACTTCAAAAACGTGAAGAAATCGGTACCAGCCGTGTTCCTTCAATGCTGTTCCCCAAGAAGCATCGGCTCACGGCTCCGACAGCAGCCCGTCTGGTGTCCCCTTCATTCCCTCGTGTGGTCCGTCTCTGTTCGTCAAGTGTGTTATGCCTGCCGGACGGCCGCTTGCTGACAGCACTGGCACCACATCGGGGGAGATTGATGTGCCCGTCAGTGACGATGCCTCTTCTTAGCGCTTTCATGGGATACTGGGGTGTGTGTGTCCCTAACTTATCTGGTGATATTCTGTTGCATTTGAAAAAACAGTGACCAAAAAAAGAAAAACCACTCATATGTGTGTGTGTGTGTGTGTGTAACTGCTGTTTCTGTGACTTGAACTCCAACAGTAGAAATCCTTGGTCAGAGTAGCGCGTGTTTCAGATGTTGCTCGTTTTGCCAAGTCACTCTTCTGAAAGACTGCGCCCAGTGGGGCCGGCGCTGTGGCACCGCAAGTTAAAGCCTTGCCTGCAGTGCCCACATCCCATATGGATGTCGGTTCGAGTCCCTGCTGCTCCTCTTCCAGTCCAGCTCCCTGCTGTGGCCTGGGAAAGCAATGGAAGATGGCCCAAGTCCTCGGGCCCCTGCACCCACGTGGGAGACCTGGAAGAAGCTCCTGGCTCCTGGCTTCAGATCGGCCCAGCTGCAGCTGTTGTGGCCATCTGGGGAATGAACCCGCGGATGGAAGACCTCTCTCTCTCTCTCTCTCTCTCTCTCTACCTCTCTACCTCTCTACCTCTCTGTAACTCTGCCTTTCAAATAAATAAGTCTTTTAAAAAAAAGAAAGAAAGATTGTGCCAGCTTATCCTCCTGCCAAGAGTGTATGGAGCGCCCAGGTCCTCAGCATCTGCCCACTGCTGACTGCTACTGGTGCTTTGTGTGTTGCTAACCTAGAGGCAATAAATGCATTTATCTGATGTTTGATTTTGCATTTATTTAATTATTAGTGACACGTGGGATCTTTCCAGGGGTAGGTTGAGCTGTGTTCTGCCTTCTGGTTAAAATAAGTGGAATCAGTGGTTTTCTCTAAGACTGGAATCCACTATTAACACTGTGTTGAGTGGAGTGAACAGCACTACTTTCAGTTGATGAGCTCACTGACATTTTATCATCGCGTTCTCATGACAATGCTTTTTATTTGCACTTCTCCTCAGTATGTATCAAGCCCTTTGTCTGCGCCAAGCCCTGGTGCAAGGGCGAGCTGGTTACAGACAAAGCGAGGCAGGGACCTCATGGGAGGGGCTTCCCACGCCTCCGTGTCAGCCACGAATGAACCGCGATGGGAAGGCGTGGAGCCATCCACTGAGCGGCGTGCAGCCGGCAGGGTGGAAAGCGAGTGGGGATGTCCACTCTCCAGGTGGACATGGACTCTGTCCCGTGCAGTGTCCCAGGCAGAAGGGAAGTCGGACTGACGAAGCCCAGCATTCGCGGGAAGGAGGCAGCGCTCTGTGGCTAAGACAAAGCTGTCTGTTTGAGCTTCTCTCGCCGCCCTCCGTCCACCCCTTGACCGCTGCATCTGCATGTCCTGCAGGACTTAGGGCATCTTCCTCTTACAGCAGCCAACAGGTGACCTCCGAAAGCCGTGTTTGAAAACAGATAAGTGCATTTAAGTATAATTGATTGCACAAGTAATAACGCCCAAAGTGATTACACAGTCTAGTACTTACAAAAGTAATTACACTTCAGAAAATCAAAATTAATTTGTACACTTCTGATGCACTTTTAAGGCTGTTGACATTTCATTGTAGTGCTTCTAATGAAATGAAAATTATTAATAATTGTTCCTACTTGAGTGTGACAAATGTCATTTTGTTGGAAAGGCAGGAGCACCACGGAGCACTGCCAAATTGTGATGTTGAAGCTGGGGGTGGATATTAATATGCAAAGTGGAATTCGGCATCTGTACTGTTTCAGCCGCCAACAGCGGAAAGGCCATATATCCTGAAACGCCTGTGGCTGGACGGCGGCATAATTTCCCCGTCCTCTTTAATGGCCAAACCATTAGATTGACAAAGGGCCGTGGAAGCGTGAGCTCAGATCTCACTGCACACCGGCCGCGCTGGCCACCAAGGCAGAAGGATGCGGTGGGAGGAAAAGCCACCTTCTTGGTGGGCATCCACCGGGCAGGTCCCAGTGGCGCTGTTGCAAAGTGTGCCAGGAGAACGGCTGTGACAGCCACAGGTGCCGGGTGACAAAGGAGGCCTCGTCCGTTCACCGCGCACGTGCAAAATGTGAAATTGGTCGATTTCCCGGGAGATGAGGCCAGAGACGCACTGATGGGCTCTTAATGTAATAAATAAATAAATAAACAAACAAACAAACAGTTAACTCAGCGACCCAGTTAGAGACGCATGAAATGGCCCTGGCTGTTCAGCTCCACCTGGACCCTGAGCCCAGGCTCTCGTTTCTCCTCTGTGCTGAAATACACAAAATGTAAAACCGCCACCAGCAGACGCTCCTGCCTTCCTGATTCTGCACAGCCGTCGCCTCTGTCTGGTTCCATCACCCTGAAATAAGCCCGTGGCCCTGACGCAGCCACTCCCTGGCCCTCCCCCAGCTCAGCCCGGAGCCACCTCGGAGCCACCCTCCGTGTCGGCCGCCTCCACAGCGCTGCCTGGTCTCCACAGGAGTCTCGCAGTGGGTGCCTTTGTGTCTCGCGTGCCCCGCCCAGTGTGGATCCAAGGTCTCCCTAGGGCTAAGCTCCCTTGCTGAACTCCCGCCGTGCCTCCCGCCCTCCTTGTTCCCCCATCCCCGATGGTGCCTGGGTGCCCCTGCCTCAGTCCCCTCCCCCCTTCCTCCAGCATTCCTGGCACACGTGCCCTCATCTGTGGGACCTGCCGACTTGCCCACGTGACGCTGGCAACGGCAGCGTCATCTATGCCTTCCTGCAGGCTTCACCCACCTTGTGGGAGAAAGGGGAGAGGGCCGTGTGCTGTCACCCAGGTGGGGACCCTTCAGGGAGCGCGGCAGGACAACGGGAGCATTCGCCACACGCAATGCCACGGCCACAGCAGCCAGTGGAAAGCGGTCCCAGGCAAACTGGTCCTGGGGGCAGCCTCGTTGATAGGAGCCCCTCCCCAGAGGGCCGGGGCAAGCGCCCACGGCAGAGGAAGTGGGTGTGAAGCCGCTGGTCCCTAACAGGCTCCTGCAACCGAGCCCACTCCCTGGGAGTCCAGCAGAGTGGGGGATGCTGTTGGATTGATGCCCATGGCATAGGGCTGACGGACTGAGGGAGGGGCCGTCTGCCCACAGCCAGGAAGCTGAGGTGTTGGCCACGTCACCCACAGCCCTGTCCAGTGAACTGGTGGAGACGGAGAAGGAGAAGCAGCGGACCCTCCCCCTATTAGGGACTCAACTGCCTCCCTTGCACTCTGGGTCAGCGACATGTTCCCTGCCCTGGGGAGCTCCATCCTTGCTGGCCTCCACTCACAGGGGCTGGGGGCAGCAGGAGCAGTCGGAGGCACTGGGGGGCTCTGCCATGACTTGCCTCTTCTGGGAAAAGACAAATCCTTCAGGGCTGCTTATGGTAGCCTGCAGCTTTCTTAGCGGGCTTTTCTAACCAGACCAGTTCTGCACCTGTCCCTCCATTCTGTAATGTACAGGACCTTGGGCAGTGCCGGGAGTGGCGAGTGTTGCTGGGGGTCCTGACACTGGCCTGGGACTCTGTGTCCTTAGCCACAGGTGTTCCCTGGGGTCAGGCGAGGTCATGCTGTCCAACGTGGCTTCCAACCAGGACTTTGGCCCCTGGGAATGTCCGGTGTCCAGCCCCAGCGCTGTACCTTGGCTCGGAAGCTGCCTACTCATGCGCAGCCTCCACCTTCCTGCTTTGGGGGTGGGGGCGTTTCCCAGCCCCCCACCAGGAAGGATGAGAAGGGCCCGGGGCTGTCTCGTGTGGCAGAGCTGCTGGCTCTGGGAGAGCAGGTGCCTGGAAACAGGCCGGTGGGCAGGACCCTGGGCAGCAGGGCAGATGGGCAGGTGGACAGGCACTGGACAGGCCCCCTTCCTTCGAGTCACTGCAAGCCGCCACCCTGGACCCAAGGCCCCCTTGGCCAACACCAACTAAAAGGCACCCAGCAGCTCTGGACCCAGCCCCATCAGGTTTCCTGGGATTCTCTTTATTTTCCTGGGAAAACTGCACAAACTCTCTGCACCTGCTTCTTTCTCAAGGGTCGAATGGTTTTGGTCATTGGGTGGGAGGCCTGGATGAAAACAGCGCGACTGTCCTGCAGCTGGGGTCCTGGCTGTGCTGTGCCGACTGCAGAGATGCATCCGTGTGTGTGTGTGTGTGTGTGCGTGTGTGTGTGTGCGTGTGTGTGTGCGTGTGCGTGTGTGTGTGTGTGACAGCAGAATCCAGGAGAAAGGATTTCGGGTGCTTTTACAACAAAGACGTGATACAGTTTGAGGAGACACCCGTATTGATAGTATGCGCTGAAGATGCATACCAACTTTATGCGTCAGAAGTCTTTTTTTTAAAGGGAAAGGGAGACCCAGATGTCCCCGACTTGGCCACCTCCTCCTCTCGTCCCCTCTCTCCCACCTAAGGGCAGAGGCTGGGCTGCCCCTGTCCACTGCTCCCTGGCGTGGGGCTCCCTGGGTCCTGAGAGAGGGCTCATTAGTCACAAAGGGGACAGGTCCTGATTAGACCACAGACACGGCCACCGCACCTGACGCTGCTGCTGGTTCCCGATAGAGTCCTTCCTTTTCATGCATATAATTTAAGAGGCTAATCATTCTGGCTTTGAGGCATGCACGATAATAATCCATTATTAACAGGACAAAAGAGAGAGGTGGCTTTTTGTGCCACCCTCGGTGCGCCTGTGGTTTCCCTAAGCTCCGAGCGAGACTGGCGTGCGCTCCTTGGAGGGTCGACCACGCCGGCTCACGGGTGTTCCCATCAGGTCTCGTTTTGGTTTCAGGATTAACAAAACAGACACTTGTCTCGGTTATCTAATTAACTCTGTCATTTATTGAATTCCAGAGTCCCTGAGTCAAAATGAAAGACCTTTCCCTGGTTCTTATTAAACCATAATGTTAATCTCCATTTCAACACAATTAAATTTTTACTCCGATAGTTTAATTAAAAAAAAGTGAGAGAAACGTCAGGGGCTGGCTTCTATTGAAAACAAATGACTGCACTTCACACGGCGGTGCTGCCTGTAAGATGCGAGTGTTTTGTCCGAGCCCTCACCTCTCCTCCTACGAAGAGGGCTCTTCTTTAAAGCAGAAGGAGCCGGCGCCGCGGCTCACTAGGCTAATCCTCCGCCTGTGGCGCCGGCACACCGGGTTCAAGTCCCGGGCGGGCCGCCGGATTCTGTCCTGGTCGCTCCTCTTCCAGGCCAGCTCTCTGCTGTGGTGCGAGAGGGCAGTGGAGGATGGCCCAGGTCCTTGGGCCCTGCACCCCATGGGAGACCAGGAGAAGCACCTGGCTCCTGGCTTCGGATCAGCGCTGTGTGCTGGCCACGGCGGCCATTGGAGGGTGAACCAACGGAAAGAAGACCTTTCTCTCTGTCTCTCTCTCTCTCACTAACTGTGCCTGTAAAAAAAAATAAAGCAGAAGGAATTATGTGTGAGAAAGCGTTCTAATCGTGAGGACACGGCACCTAGCCGCTTCCAGGGCTGATTCCTGCAGGAGGAGGGTCCTGGCACCACGGCCAGGACCACGCGTGTAGAGCCCCCCCGGGGGAGCGGCCAAGACAGAGCTCCTCTCGGAGATGGAGGAATGCAGCTTGGGCTGGGTTCCAGGTCTGCAGAGCGAGAGGCTGGCTGTCTGCTCTCACTGAAGTTTACATGTTGGGCTCCGTACTGGAGGGTGTGGCCCACGAGCCACCGCAGGGACACAGAGAACTCAGCACATCAGAGCCTGTTGTCCTGAAGCCCACACTCGGATGTGCTCAGCCTTCTCCTGAAACAGGACCCACACAGGCACGTGCACGGGCACACATGTGCACACACATGCACAGGCGCACACAGGCATGCACACAGATGCGCACACACAGGTGCACACACACGCAGACACAGATTCCGAGCTGTCTCTGTTCAGTAACGGAACTGCGACCCTGTAGCTCTGGCCCTGTGACAGCAGCAGCCTGCACCGGCTGTGGATCGGCGTACAGAACGCCGACACACACTCCGTGTATTAACGCGTTTTATCACACGCAGCTGACACAGCTTCTTGGTGATCTGTCTCCCGAGGGCCCAAATGCTTTAATAAATACATTAGTCCCTTTAGGTCGGGGAAGAAAGGAAACTCTAGTTAAATGTTCTGTTACATTGAATGAAAGCCTCTCTCATTCCACGTAGCTCAGGAGCCAGCTGGAGTAACCCATGGGTCTGGGGACCTGAGCGACATCCCCAGTTACGGCCTGCTTCCCTAAGTCACGTAAGGAGGATGGGGGCTGGCCCTGGGGCTTTGTGGGTTGGCTGAGCTCACAAGGGCTGGGCCCCTTGTGCGTGGATCATGGAAGAAAACCCCTTGTTCAAGGCACAGGGGCTGCAGAGGGCAGAGAAAGGAGGACAAGTGGACTCATGTCTCCCAGGAAGGCGTATGGGGCGCATGGTGGCCGAGGCCTCTCGTCCACCAGCTCCCAGCATCCAGACAGCTCATTAGGAATGTGCCTCCCAGGACTGGGGCCCAGGAGAATGCAGCGCCGGCTGTGCCTGCCCCGCAGCCTGCACCAGCTGCACTCCTCCTTCCAGGGTAGCGCCACGGGGCCCGCATGTTCCATCAGCACCCTGGGGTCCCCTCACCCCACTCATGACCACGGGGACCAGTCTCATTCTCTCCACTCGGATGGAACAAGGCCTCTAGCTACTGCCAGCCGACTGCACAGAACTCCCTAGGTCAGTTGTCCCACCCCGGCTCAGAGGTCACGGTGGGCAGTCTGCTCTGGCTGCAGCCATGGTCGGGGAGGGAGGTGCCGGGCCCCGGGCACTCCATTTCACCTGCAGCCCTCTGGCTCCCTCCGAGAGCCGCACCCCCTGCCTGACTCCCACCCCTCTTGTCCGGGTAGTGCCCGGTCCACCCCCACCCTGTCCGTCTTTCCTGCATCTTCAGAAACACGCCTCCTTCTTGCCTCTACCGGGTCCTGGGGGGGCGGGGGTCCCTCCCACTGTGAATAGACCCCTCGGGATGGGGCTCTCATCTGCCTGGGGACCGAGTGGGCTCACGAATGGGATGACACGGACCCCCTGGTCTGGATCTCCGTGACATCACACAGCGAACACTGTCAGGGCGCAGAGGCCACACAGGTCTCCTTCAGTCCCTAACTGACGTTGCACAGAGACCAAGGCCGCTCCTGGGAGCCGCGGTAAAGACGTGCGTGCTTGGCCATGTTCACGGGACTTGGAAATGGTGGCCGAGGTCTGAGGATGAGGATGGCTCCGTTTAGGGGTCCTCTTCCCCTGCCTTCCCAGCAGTGTTGGTGGGGAGCTGCATGGGTAGCGGGCACTCCAGCTGGTGTTCCGGTACATGGGCGTCACAGGCGACAGCTTAGCCGGCTGCGGCCCAGGCCTCCGCTGCAGTCTTTCCCAGACACCTTCCACAGCCCGCCCATCCGTCCCCCTGCGTCCCCTGCCACCGCCACTCACCTGAGGGCTCTCTGACCTCCCTTGAAATGTAGCCGTCCAGGAGAACTGTACCCAGTGGGCCCACAGGGGACTTCCGCTCTTCACAGAGACCCCCCACCCCACCCCCAGAAGCGACTCTCTGCTCCGCTCCTTCCTGCAGGTGCAGTGCTGGGTGTGGCCCACCTGTTCCTGGACGAGGCGGTCCTGGCTCTCCGTCACTGGGAACCATCACTGACCGCCGAGTCCCCAGCCACGGGGACAGGAGCAGCGAGTGCATGGGAAGCGGCTGCCCACACACGCTTGGGTGCAGGTGGCAGGCGTGGCCCGAGCGCCCCACTGTCCCAAACCCCCCTCCCCGTGGGTGTGGTCGTGCCCCCGTGATCTCGGGTGCTCGCTGCCTGTGCTGTTGACAGCCTGGAACTCAAACGCAGAGGATTCTTCCTGTAGCCGCTCAGCGGGCTTGGCAAGGTCTCGGTGCTCCAGGGCTGCCAAGATTACAACAGCAACTGCTCCTCTGAGGGAGTCGGCAGAAACGTGAGTGGGAGGCGGGACTTGCGCACCTGCCTGCGCCCTGGGACGGGGGTTCCGTGGCTGTCCCTCACCCCTTAGGAAGCCAGACGTGGAGATGCACAGTGCAGGTTATCAGGGACCTGAGGGCTGGAGGCGAACTTCAACCCCAAGGCTGCGGACGGACACAGTGAGAGGCCTGCGTGCAGCGGCACGGTGCCAGGCTTTAAATGTTGTATGGACTGAAAAGAGACACACAGAATGAAAGTCCCGGCACAGCGCCCGGCACAGTCACCCTGGACATTGTTTAAGGATCCACGCGTGGTTTATGGACATGCGTCAGGCCAGCAGAGGGCCTGGAAGGGAGAGGGGAGGAGGCGGGGCCCCTGGATCAGGATCACAGGGAAGACAGAGAAGGAGACTCTCACAAACGGGTGAGGGTGAGGAGCCAGCCACACTCAACTCTGCTCCCAAGGAGAGGGGAAGAGGAAGGAAAGGGGGCGGGGGGAGAAGAGAGTGAGGACGAAAGGTCGGTGGGGAAGGGGACTCTCGGTGGGCGCCAGCAGGAGACAGGCGCACACCTGCCCACCCACCGAGACGGCACACCCCCTGGGCACCGGGCACCTGGCAGCCCCGCCCCCGCTCAGCTCTGGGCCTCTTCCCGGGACGTGAGCGCCTGCCGGGCCCCCGAGACTCCGGCGGCCCTGAGTGAACAGATGGCTCCGTGTGTGCTCTGGGCCTTGCTCCCCGTGCTCTCGCGGGAGAGGGCTCAGTAAACATTTGCTGAGTGGAGCATGATCAATAAGTCAACACTGCAACCGGGATAAACACACGGACCGGCTGAGGACAGAGAGGATTCCAGCGCGAGCCTGGCAAGCAAACATCCAGGGAAACCCGAGCCCCGGCGTCGGGTGAGACCCCGGGGTGGGGGTGGGGGGCAGCTGTCCCCATCACAGTCACCACAGTCACTTGTGTGCTCAGCTCCAGGCCCCGCGCGAGTGCTCACCCCACCTGGAGGGAGGCAGCGGGCGGAGCCCCAACAGCTGTTGTCCCAGGGTGCTCTCGGGGGGGGGGCCCCCACCTGCCGTGGCTCCAGCTCTGCTCCTGGGTTTCCTAAGGGGCCCTGGGTCCCCGGGGAGGCGGCCTGTGGTCTCTGGGGCATTTCTGAGTCCCGGGTCCTCGTCCAGGGCATTTGAGTACCGGACACCAGCCGTTCTGTTGGCACAAGGTCCCCTCTCCCTCACGTCCCAGCTCCACGTTGACCGGCTTGAACTGTGTGCAAGAGAAAGCAGACACAGCCTGTGGGCTTCACCCCGGGACCGAGGAAGAGAGAGGAGGGCTGTGTGCGCCCACGCGTGAACTCACTCTGAACCCACATGTGAGCACACGGCCCGGGGCTGTGTCAGAGCTCCATGCACCACATGTGTGTCCACACCACCCAGGGCTGTGTGAGAGCAGCACACACTACACGTGTGTCACACTGCCCAGGGCCATGTCAGAGCTGCATGCGCCACATGTGTGTCCACACCACCCGGGGCTGTGTCAGAGCTGCACACACCACACGTGTGCCCACAATGCCTGTGGCTGTGTCAGAGCTGCACACACCACATGTGTGTCCACACTGCCCGGGGCTGTGTCAGCTGCATACACCACACATGTGCCCACACCACCTGGGGCTGTGTCAGAGCTGCACACACCACACGTGTGCCCACACCACCCGGGGCTGTGTCAGAGCTCCACGCACCCCATGTGTGCTCAAGCCGCCTGGGACTGTGGGCAGAGCTGCAGAGCCATTGGGCGGGAGCTCCAAGGGGAAGACCAGGCTCTGAGAGGGGCCGGAGGCCTTCCCTTCTCCCTCTGTTCGCCCCCAGTGAGACCGCAAGCCCCTTCCATGGTGCCGAGAGGGTGTCTTCCACACGTCCCTCTCCACAGCCACGCGGCAGGCCCAGGCCTCCATTCAGCTCCGTTTCCCAGCAATGTTTCCAGTCCTTTCCGCCCCCCCGCGACCCAGGTAAACCCAGTGACCATGCAGGGCGCACAGAGCAAACCCCGCCCACCTCCTCCTGGCGGGCCTCCCTGACCTGTCTCCAGCTGCAGCCAGTTGAGCCCCCAAGGTGCCCCATCCCTGTCTCTCCAGGCTGCAGCTGCGTGGCCTCCGCATCCTGGATGATGACCCCCGACCCGGTCGCAGTGGCAGGGGAGCCTAGTGCACACCTGCTCCCAACACACGCAGGGTGGCCCTTCCTCCTCTGCGTCCCACCCTCCCCTCCAAGTCCTGGCTGTGCTGGCAGACAGGCCCCGCCTCCCCAGCCCTCCCCAGCCCTCCCGGACCCCCCCAGAGCCGGAATGATGGGTGGGCTCCACCATCCAGAGCGAAAAACCCACAGAGACCCTTGTGGTGGGTTCCTATAGGACCATCAGTCTCTAATTGCAAATAAATCAAACTTCAGCTTTTTAAAATATTTGTGTGCGTTTATCTGAGGGCAGAAGGACGGAGATGGAGATGAGACAGACAGC
Source organism: Oryctolagus cuniculus (assembly GCF_964237555.1). Taxonomy (NCBI): domain Eukaryota; kingdom Metazoa; phylum Chordata; class Mammalia; order Lagomorpha; family Leporidae; genus Oryctolagus; species Oryctolagus cuniculus. The sequence continues at coordinate 2,160,530 of NC_091442.1, forward strand.
GAGCTTCCCCATGGCCTGTTCACTGCCTCAGGCCGAAGCTGGGAGCCGGAAACTCCATCTGGATCTCCCACACACATGCTGGCAGGGACCCAGCTGCTTGAACCATCACCTGCTGCTGGAGCCATGACTCGAACTCAGGTCCTGAGATACGGGACGGAGGCATTCCAGCTGGCATCGCAGCAGGTGCGCCAAAGCCCGCTGCAGGCCTGCGGGGCTGTCACAGGACTTAGTGAGATAACAAACGCTTGCCCTTCCTCAGGGCTGGGAGGACTTTGTGTCCAGCACGCGGTCAGGCATCCCCAGGAAGCACACGGCATCGCTCCGCCTTTCCGCAGATGAGATGCACAGAGGGGCAGGCAGCTTGCCTGAGGTCACACAGCCCGCGGATGACCAGGCCGACTGGGGCGCTGAGCAGTCCAGGCCACACTGGACCACGAGGCAGAGTGTGTTGCAGAAACAGCAGCTGTGAGGATGATGGTGGCAGAGGACGGCGACAGGTTTGGCCCTGGTCAGTGGCCACCTCACCAGGGTCTGGTCTCAGCTGTCCCCAGTACTCCCAGCCTTACTTTTTTGGGAATAAATTAGCATCAAACTACCTAAAGACCATGGGAAACTCGGAGCTCCAGTCGGCCTCGGTCTCCAGAGCCTTTTTTGGGGGGAGGCAGGCAGCTCTCACTGGACGAGTATCCTCTGATGCTTCCCAGTGCGCCTCGGGTGGACTCAGGACATAAGGGTGATTGCGACTGTGGGGGTGTGGCTCTCCCCACCCTGCCCTGGCTCGAGCAGTGCCTGCTGTCCCTGGATGGCCCAGTATGGCCATTCCCCAGGTGTGGCATTGGGGAGCAGGTCCCAACCCCGCCCCCCAATCTATCTGAGTGCCGCTGGTTTCCTCTAAGACCCCAGGCACACGTTGTGGGCAGGGCGGGGGGCTGGGACTCTCCTTTTCCTAAGGAAGACATGATGGCTCAGTGGGGGCTGCCACCTGCCGCAGCCCGAGGTGGGTCTGAGCCGCCTCTGAACTTGAACTTGGGAGTGTGAGGAGTTTCCCGTTATCTGCTAGAAACACAATTAAGCCTTAGTTGAAATGCTGCCCAGGGCGACACCTGTACTGGGGCACAAGGCAAAACCGCAGGGAGGCGCATGAGAGCTCCTGGCTTAGATCCCAGAACACAAGCTCTCCGGGAGGCCGTCAGCCCTCAGGCCACCCCTGGGACCACAGAGCTCCAGGCAGAGAAAGGAGGGGCCTTTGGGAGAGTCTGGGGTGGGCGCCGCAGGCAGCCCCCGGATGAGAGCCCTGAGGCCCGGCCCTGCATGTACACATGTGGCCTGGGGCTGCCTCCCACCCCACAGCCTCAGTCTCAGCCCACAGGGGCTCCTCTTCTGGGGCAGGGAGCAGCTCTCCCAGCAGGGACGGGCGGGGGCTGTACCTGCTTCTCCCAGTGGAATCCCAGGAAGCCAGGGCTGGCTCCCCGCAGGACTGCCAGGCTGCAGCTCAGTGCGCCTGTGCAGGTGGAGCCCAAGACTTCCCCACCGGCCCACAGTTCTGCACGACCACGAGAACAAGAGCTTAGTGAGTCGTGGCTTTGCGGCTCCTGCTCCCTCTCTGCCCGTCCCTTGCTCCTCTGCACCGGGAGGGCTCCACAGGACAGTCAGAGCCCAGCGGCCCCATGCACCCTCCCCCCGCCCGGGGCTGCTGTGAGAACCCAGGGCGACCCGCACAGAGGCGGGCGGCTCTGTCTGAGGCCACCTCCCTTTCCCAGGCAGCACTGACAAATTATTGATCACATCCAGGATGTGTTGCTTTTACTGATTTGAGTCTCATGCTTCGTTCCCTCATCCTTCCATCCAATATTTATGGGTTGCCTGCTATTAGCCCAGCACTGCTGCCCGGCACGGCTCCTCTCTGCAGCTTCTGTGCCTCGACCTCTGCAGGGAAGGCGCATGAGGATGGGTGAGGTATTTTTTTTTTTTTGGCGTATGTAGAAATGGCCAGCATGCAACACACAAACACAGTAAATATTTTTGAACAGAAAAGCAAATTTATAAACTGCTAAAAGTAATTATAGCCGGATGGCGGAACAAGAAGCAACGTTTGCCTATTTACGTCTTGCCCCGCCAAGTTTCTTCAATGAAATTCCTTATCTCCACCATGAAGAGAACGAGGGTTAGCAGTGCGGCGAGGACGGCATTGTGCGACTGGATCGGGCTTTGCAATCAGCGTCTGAACCGCAAAGCGAGGGACGCTGAGTCCATTTCTGACGCAGCCCCGGCACCGGTTCCTTTTATGTCCCAGACAACCGTATCTGATGAGACTGGAAGAAACCCTGGCTTTCTGCTCCTTTGCCCAGCGTATCCTTGTGGGGCCCAATTTTCTTCAAAACTGAGAAAAAAAATGCCACAAAAAAAAAAACAGGACTATTCAAACAGAAAGAAACTGGCTACACTGAAATGTTGTGTACCTGATACATAGTTACTGGAAATATTAAAAATAAGGGAAATGGCTCATAAAAGAGGCGAAACATCTTGAAATTCTCTGCAGGAAGAGAAAGAGAGAAAAAGACAAATAAAGGCTACAAAGGCAAGGCCATCTCAGACTCTGAAGTTTCTGTCCCAGAGGGAAGCTCAGACCGTGACGACTCTGCAATTCCAGGCCACACACCCCTGGGTTGGGGGGGGACTCCTGCGTCTCTCCCCTCTCCACGCTGGCCCGAGTGCTGGGACTTAAGCACCCACATTCCACCAATGGCAATGACCTGGCCCGGGCCAGGTGGGGTGGCCGTGAGGAGCACCCGCTGGCCGGGCGCGCTGGGTGTGTCCCGCAGCTGTGAGGCCATGGGGTGCACAGAGCAGGACTGTGCCTTCCACCAAGGACACTGAGTCACAGAGGCCCAGCCGTGCCCCTGGTGGAGGAGGGGTGGCCAGCGCGGTGTGACTGATGTGGCGGTCGGCCACCTGCACCGGGAAGGCGTTCCTGTGCCGTCAGGCCGTCTTTGGAAGCAGCAAAGCATTCTTTCCTCCTACGGCTACACAGTAATTTCATTAAACCAAACCTTTATTGATATTGGGGTCATTATTTCTGGCAGCCATAAATGAAACTGAAAGCATGCGCTGTGCTTAGACCGTGCGGCACAGCCGGCTGGTGCCGTGTCTGACCTGTGCTGTGCCGCTGGAATCAGAATGGGATCCCACGACAGGAAAGGGAGGGCCTCTGCCCGTTCACCGCCTCTGTCCCCTTACAGCGTGTAGAAAACTCAGCCTACGCAATCAAGTAAGAAACCATCATCGCCGTCATGCAATTATTAGGAAAGAGACGGTCCAATCGCTCTGTAGATGACGCTGTCCACTAGAAAGGCCAAAGAAGCCGACCAAAGTGTACAAACGGCGCTCTCGCGTTAGACAGACGAGTTCTCTGCTGAGTGTGGAAGGAGGAACGCACGCTGCTCCAGAAAGCTCGAGACGCTTCCTGCGAGAGAAACCACGCGTGGACTGCAAACGTTTTTGGACCAAAATAAACGTACCTTTCAGTGTCGCATTGTTTGACCTGTCTGAAGACGATTCATGGGTGCTAACGGCTAAGAAACCTTTGCAGAGGGGGAGCCGAGTAGGTGGTGTTTGAAATGATAAAACTAGGGATGTTACAGTCACAAGGTAGCGAGTTAGCAAAGGATTCGATTCCAACGCGGATCGAGGCCTCTGCTGACAACGCACTGCGGCTGGACCCCGTCTGCTGTACTCATGCCTTCAGGTTCACACACCCAAGCAAAGCAAAGCAAAACAAAGCCAGCGCCGAAAAACCAACACCAAGACCCTCGACCTCCAACCTCATGTTAGAAAGGAAACCAAACAGAATGACGCACGTCAGCCTATGTCCGGAGAACACCTTTCTGAACTTAACAGCAAAGACGACATCATCTTATTTAATTATAGATGAAACTGTATACTCTATAGAAGGTGGAAGATATCCCACCTACTTGGTAAAAATAAAATGCCTTCTAAGACAGAAAACGTTGGTCTCTTTGTACATAATTTACTGGACCCCACCCCCACGGAGGCTGCCCAGGAGTAACAAGGAAAACCAATGCCCAGGGAGGAGGCACAGAGGCCGCGGCCCGGCAGAGCTGAATCCCACACTGACGGCAGAAATGCAGGTTTAACAGCCGCTGAGCGCAGGTCGGAGACCACGCTTCCCAGAGTCGAAGTTCTGGCGTGAAAGGCCCCGGATGCATGCCGGGTGCCGGTCAGAATCGGCAGAATGTCCCGGAAGACACTCTGGCAGGGGCTATATGGGACTCTACGGCGCGGCTTGCGACCCAGCCCAGCGCCAGGGTGTGGTGTTCGCCCGTTTGTTGGCTTGGGCGACTGTTACGGCCTTTACTCTGCCCTGAGCCCAATCCTGGGCGAATTTCACGGAACCTGGTGAAACCCGGGCAGTTGGACTGAGGAGGGGATGGCGGGCGGTCCCGTAGTCTGGTTCTCCGTCAGGTCTGCCTGCAGCCGGGGTGGGGATGAGCGCTCTGCTCCTCTGGGGGCCCACCCAGACCGGTGCCCACAATGGCCACTGTTTCACTGCTTCTAAAGGAGAAATTGGGTGTGAGCCAAGCAGCTGAGATCCATAAAATGTCGACAGCAGAGCTAAGGCTGCAGAACTTTTGAATTATGTATCTTCAAGCAAAAAAAGTAACTTCAGTTCTGTGAAAAGTCGAAAAAGCAAAGAGCTGGAAGTTCACAGGAAGCCCACTCAAATATTAACCAGCCGAGCTCGCCGGCGGGGGTGGGCGCTGCCAGCCGTGTTTCTGCTTTTGCTCCAAATTTTCCCAAATGAACGTGGCATGCTTTTTAAAATTGACACGCATAATACGTGCACATGGACACACACACATGCACACACTCACACATGCACAGTGTCATGCACGCACGTACACATTCCCACAAATATTCCCACACACAAATACATACACGTGTGTACTCTCATACATCCACATCACACACGTGTGCATGTATACACACATGTACACACTCACACATGCGCACTGCCATGTACACACACATTCACACAATACTCTCACATAGAAATATACACGTGTGCACACTCTCATGCATGCACACCACACACATGTGCATGCACACTCCCATGTACACTCTTACACACACTCTCAGACACATACGTGTCACCAGAACGGGACACCCTGCGCCATAGCACCTCAAAGCCAAGGTCCCACTCCTGGGCAGCTGGGGACGAAGGGCCGGCTCACTGCGGCTCTGTCCCTCCCGCCCCTCCCCGGGTGGGGCAGTTCTGAAGGATCCCTGAGCCGACAGCACCAGGCGGGCGTCAGTGACCTCAGCCTCACCCGGCGAGACGCACTCGGTCATTTCCGTAAATGCTCGTGTTGGACAGGACCAAAACGACGGCCCTCTCGGGTTCTCCTGTCCACACCCATGCTGCCCATGTGTAGCAGGCCGAGGCCCAGGTGTGCCCGTGTGTGCAGCAGGTGTGCCCGTGTGTGCAGCAGGCCTAGCCCCAGGCATGCCCATGTGTGCAGCAGGCCCAGCCCCAGGCATGCGTGTGTGTGCAGCAGGCATGCCCGTGTGTGCAGCAGGCAGGCCCGTGTGTGCAGCAGGCCCAGCCCCAGGCATGCGTGTGTGTGCAGCAGGCATGCCCGTGTGTGCAGCAGGCATGCCCGTGTGTGCAGCAGGCCCAGCCCCAGGCATGCCCGTGTGTGCAGCAGGCGTGCCCGTGTGTGCAGCAGGCGTGCCCGTGTGTGCAGCAGGCCCAGCCCCAGGCATGCCTGTGTGTGCAGCAGGCATGCCCGTGTGTGCAGCAGGCGTGCCCATGTGTGCAGCAGGTGTGCCCGTGTGTGCAGCAGGTGTGGTTCACGTGTCATCCTCCAGGGCCCGGCCTTGCTTGTGCCCCAGGGCTCCCGTCTTTGGTGATGGAGCCGATTTTCAGACTGGATGTTGTCCCCAGAAACGGGCCGAGGGAGCCGTCAGGCTGCCACCTCTGCTCAGGCTGAGCTGAGACAGCTGGATCGAGACCCTGCAGGGCGGGGCTGGGCGCTCCAGAGCCAGCCCGGGGCTAGCGAGGGACAGGATGGGGCCGAGGAGAGAGGCGCGGGGGCACCTGCAGCAGAGGCGGGGACAGGACAGAACTGAGCCTGGCTGGAGGCTGTGGCTCAGACTGGAAAGCGCTTACTTGGAAACTCATTTTTGGTTCATGAACTCCGCCCTGGACCCTGGCTCAGGATGCCTCTCCAGGGGCGCTGTGGGACTCAGCTTTGTGGGGCCCACGGACGCGTGTGCTGTTTCTGCTTGTGCTCCAGGCAGGGAGCCCACGGGACCGAGGCCCCCGAGCCACAGGTGCCGGCCCCACCCCCACCCCACGGAGGTGTCCTGGACCAGGTGGGCAGCTGTGTTTGGAAGTCCGCCTGACTCCCCCGGGCTGAGCAGTGGCGAGAGCACCAGCTGGCCTGCGCAGCCTCGAATGGTTGCTGTGCGTCCTTTTACAGAGAGGTTGTGCTGGACTCTGGGCACTATCCACCCAGGAGGACACGCCCAGGACAGGGTCGGCAGTCACCTGCCGCTGTGATTCCCCTGGGCCAGCCTGAGAGCTGGGGTTAGGGGCGAGCTGTTCTAGAGCCAGCTGGCGGTGAGCTGGGGTCCCGGCTTCCAGCTGGTGCTCGCATGGGCACAGGTGTCCTGCCCTGGCCCCCGTGCACATGGGCTCCCTGGAGCTCGAGGGATGCGGGGGGCTCAGGCCTGACAAAGTTGCAGGAATGGAGGCTGGCTTAGGCCCCGAGGACTTAACGGTGATGGGGGCAAGAGCAGGTGCCCTCCTGCATGTTCCCCTGTGCACTGGCCTGGCGATCCCAGGCCACCTTCATGACAAGGCCACGGGCAGAGCAAGGACACAGGGACAGAAAGCAGCCAGTGGCGTCATGCCGGGGCCAGGGCTGATGGCGTCTCCCTAACCTTCGGGGTTGCAGAGCCCACCAATGCTGGACTTGGTGGATTGTGAGGGGCCCATCCCAGCCCTTCCGCCCAGGAGCCAACCCCAGCTTCAGAGCTGCTGCGTTCTCCCATCCTGTGCCACTCCCCGCCATCCTCGCCAGGCCAGAGACCCACTGCACCTGCACCCTGGGTGGGTGAAGGCCCAGGCAGAGCCAATGGAGATGTCGCCGCCTGTCCCCCAGCCCAGCCCTGCCCAGTGCCGCCTGTGCCGGCCAGGGAGAAGCCTGGTGGACACTCTCTGGGCCGCGTGAGGCTCTGCTGATGGGAAGGGAATGGGGGACTTGGGCTGTTAGCAGTTGTGCAGAAAATCTCAGGGCTGGCCCCGCTTTCTGCCCAACAGGTAGGGATAACTGGCCGCACAGAGCCTGCTCCAGCCACCGGAGGGCTGCTGTGGGGCCGGCGCCGTGGAGCAGTGGGCTACTCCTCCGCCTGCGGCACCGGCATCCCATCTGGGCACCAGTTCTAGTCCAGGCTGCCCCTCTTCCGATCCAGCTCTCAGCAGTGGAGGATGGCCCAAGTGTTTGGGCCCCTGCACCCGCAAGGGAGACTGGGAGGAAGCTCCTGGCTCCTGGCTCCGGATCGGTGCAGCTCTGGCCATTGTGGCCATTTGGGGAGTGAACCAATGGACGGAAGATCTCTCTCTCTGTCTCTCCCCCTCACTGTCTGTAACTCTACCTGTCAAATAAATAAAAAATCTTAAAAAAAGAAAGAAAATCAGCTACTATTGGGAGGAAAAGCTGGGCAGAAGGCTGCACACGGTGACGAGCAGGTGGGCGTCCTCAGGGGGTGACAGGGCATAGTGGGGGCTGCAGCACGTCTGGAGCAGGCGTTCTTCCAAACAGCAGCCAGGACGCAGCTTGGACAGCAGGCGTTCCGTGGGAATCCCAGCACAGTTTTGCTAAGCGTGCTACATCTTGTTTATGAGAATTTGGAAATATACAAATATGCAAAAATATATTTGAAAACTCTCAGCATTATGTTTTTCTTCAAAACACCTCACAGCCAACGTGGAGACGGCCCAACAGACTGACCCGTGAAGTAGAGGCTGCTGCGGCTTTTCCCTGCGAAATCCAACCCGAGCCAATGCACGCGCTCATCGCGTGTGTGACCCTTCCTCTCTTTCTTTTCCTATTTATTAACAGCAGATTTGAGCGCAAGACAGATACTCTGCTCCTGGCGTTAGCAACTGTCTCCACACAGAAATCTCAATATTTGTTCCAACAAATACAAAATAAGAGGAACATGGGTGATAAACCAACATTGTGCGCATCCTCTTCTTCTTGCTCTTTTGATTTTCTTACTTTTCCAAATTAATACACATGGAGATGCACAGGCACACATACGCGCACACACTTACATGCACACACATACATACATGCACACGCATGCGCACACATACACATGAGCACTACACGCACATATGCACACACATGCAACACATGTACATTACACACACGCACACATGTGCACACATGAGCACTACACGCATACACACGTGCACATGCACACACAGGGGCATGCATTCACACACAGGTGTATACACACATGCACACATGCACACACACATATGCACACACACAGGCACGAGCAGAGGGGCTGTCCCACTCTCAATGTAAGAACACAGCCTGCATTTCCATAAAATAGTCCACCTGAGATCTATTTGGAGACAAATTCGGAGAGTACACAATAACATGATACTATTCAAATAACATTATTCTTGCTGTGGACTGTAGACTCTATTAATGGCTGTTCTATAAACAATAAAACCTATTCACCCATGAAATTCATTTATGTGAATGTGCTCATTACGGACACATTAAAATAAAGGCAGCGTATGCTGGTGTTTCCTTGTCGGCAGAACAAATATTGGCAGGAAATCAAGCCCCCAGCAGAACGCAGAGCGGCCCTGGGTGCTGAGCGCGTGAGCCGCACTTGATCTTCCCGGGGCCTCTTCATTCTCAGACGGAAACACGTGACTTCAGATTTGCTTCTTCCCCGCTGTTCCTGTCCTGCCGAGCCCTGCTAGCCCCTTCAGGGGTGACGTACAGGGCTTGGGGGCCCCAGAGGCAGACCCATCCTCTCCACGTGGCCCCGAGCTGGGATAATGCTTAGAACTGTCACCTTGCTCCCGGCCGAGTGCTGCCAACAGGTCACCTTCCACGGCGATGCACGGAAACACAGGAGGACGCTGGGCAGCCCTCTATCTCACGCGTCTCAGTTCGTTTCTGGAATTAAAGTCTGTGCTCCTCAGAACGCCCAGCTTGCTGAGCCCTCCCTGTTTGAAATGCAACTCCCTCGACAGCTCAGCCAGCTACAAAATGTGCAGTTCACGTCCTCAGATGGGCCGTGGACTTCCACGCGGGCAGGGGCGGGGAGTGGAGAAGTCAGCCAACCCTCCTCCTTCAAAAGGAGTGGAAGGGACAGGGCGCACCCTCTCCCCTCCCGCCCCGGAGTCTCTGCAGGAGGCTTTGTGATGCTCTTTGTGCTATGCGTCTGCCTCACGGCCCGGCACGGAGAAGGCCTGGTTCTCTCCCACACTTGCCTAAGGACGCAGCCAATGACGGGACAGAACTTGGGGCGTGTGAAAGGAATTGTCCTGTGCAGTCTGAAATGGCCTCACGTGGGGCCCAAGTTTAGCCTAATGTTCTGTGACAGGAGAAAGAAGACACATTCTCACAGGGAGTGAGTGGTTTGTAAAACCCAGTGCAGCTGATGGAAGGCTGGCGGACAGACCGGAGAGAATAACGCTGCCTCGCGGGTCCCCAGCACCCAGTGTAAAGTGGAAGTTTGCTGCCGGCTTTGAGGACCCAGCCATTATCAGTGGCCTCCCCAAGATCGTGGCTGTCCCCAGTTTTGTGTCGTTCTTCTGCTTTTACTCCCCACACGGCCGCCTCCGGGCAGCGAGACCCTGCCTGGCGGGGGCACCGCGCGTCGGTGTTCCTCCATGGTACCTTGCGCGGTGCCTGAAAGGTGGGCGCCCATGTCCTCCAGCCTTGTTCATCTTATTGGGATCTTGTTGGCCTGACATCCAGGAAACAGCACGGACTGCAACAGCATGCTGGCTCTCGTTTTTCTAGCGCGTGCCAGGTTGAAAAGAATTAATATCTCCCCAGTGTTTGGACTTCTACAATGTGAATGGACTCTCCTTGCGTTTATTAGACCTTCTTTGATTTCTTTCCAGTTTCCCAGCGTTTCTGCAGGTAGATCCTGCACCGACGTTTAAACTCAGTCGGCTATTTCTTGGTGCTTGGGAAATGGTGTTGGCTTTTATTTCATCATTGCTGGAACATAGAAAAGCAATGAACTCTTGTACATCAACCTGATATCCCGCCACTTAGCTGTAACCACTCATTAGCTTTGTGAGCGTCTCAGACCGTTGGCATCTTCCATGTAGGCGCTCACGGAACACGCAGACAAAGATGGGATTTCTTATGCTTCCTCCCGGTCTGTGTGTGTGTTTCCTTTCCTAGTCTGGAGGCACTAGCTAGGGCTTCCCGCATGAGGTGGAGCTAAGGGTGGGCAAAGGACACGTCTGGATCCCACTTCCAGCTTTAGGAGAAAACGTGCAGTTTTCCGTCGTAAGTGGAACGCCAGTAGTGGGGCGCTTCTACCCGGCGGAGGGGCTTCCCTGGACTCCCAGTCTGTGGAGTTTCTCCTGACCTGGGCGCAGGACTCGTCCCGCGATTGTCCTGCGTCTGGTGGTGTGATCGGGTGATTTTCCTTCCTCAGCTGTCGCTGTCTGGACACCATGGAGTCCTCCTCACCTGGTGCGGCAGTCTGGCCCACCTGGCTGGGAATGGACCCCACCTGGCTGTCCTGAGACTTGTTTGCCTGCGTTGTTGGGTCCGTTTTGCCAGTGCTGCATGGAAGGCTTTTTGCAACTTTCTTCATGAGACGTTACTTTGCACTTTTCCCTTCTGCTCGCGTCTTTTAGCGGATTTGGCAATCGCTGGCTCTGGCCTGGTAGGATGAGCTAGAGACTCGATTGCTCTGCTCTGCTTCCTGGAGAACTTGCAGCGGGTCCTCTGGGGCGCTCCGTGAATTCGCTGGTGGAGCTGGCCGGTTTCCTTTGCTCCTGTGCAAGGTTGACCCAGACCCTCTCTGATGACCTATTTCTCCCTGAGTAGGCTTCGGTTTCCCTGTCTTTCAAGCAATCAGTTTTTTACTTCTAGGATATCAAGTTCGTAGGCACAGAATAGTAACCTTCCTTAGAGATCATTGGGTCGTGCGCCCAGGTGGTTCGGTCAGGATGTGCGCACCCCGCATTGGGGGAGGGGGGGCTGGGTCTGAGCCCGGTCTGGTCTCTGCTGGACTCCAGCTTCTGCCTCCGCACAGCCCGGGAGGTAGCAGGAGATGGCTGAGTTAGCCGGGTCCCTGCCACCTCGAGCGAGTCCTGGACGGAGCTCCCAGGTCCCGGCTGCTGCCTGGCCCATTCCTGGCTGTTACAGGCATCTGGGGAGTGAGCCAGTGGGTGGGAGAGCGCGATCTTCTCTCTCTGGCTTTCTCCCTGTCACTAAAGTAGTCGTCTCCGGTACTGGGAATGTGCACCTGTGTCTATACTGGTCACGGCCGGAGGCTTAGCCGGCTGCATCACCTCTGTCTGCTTCTGTGCTGAGCGGTGTTGGAAGAACGGAGTCCACTTCTCTCCGCTCTGGGTCGCGCCAGGTCTGGGGCCAGCAGATTTGGTGTCTGTGCGGGCTGCCTTCTGGCTCCTGGATGCCACCTTCCCACGTGTCCTCATGTCCTGGAGGAGGCCAGGGCGCTCCCTGGGGTCTCTCGCATTCTGGTTGTGCCCTCACCACCGGAGCCCTCCCAAAGCTCCGCCCCCTCAGGGTTTAGGAGCCCCAAGGCTCACACATCCGTCTTTTCAAACCAGCGTCCCTCCGCTCCCTGCTTCTGTCTACTAATTTCCTGTTTTCAACGCCATCGATTTCCCTCTAACATTGATTATTTTTGTGTCTTCTGCTCGGTCTGGGGTGAACTTGGCCTTCTCCCTCTGAAGAACACGCCGCTACTTCAGGGCTTTTTCCTTTTCCATGTAACCTTTTCTATTTTAATTTTTAATTCATTTTTAACTGATTCAATGTGCTTTGCAGATAAAATTCTAAGAACATAATGATATCCCCTTCCTCTCTCCCTCTCTCTCCCTCCCACCCTCTTCCCTTCTCTCTTTCTCTCTCTTTTTGGTTTTTGAGATAATGTATTTTCAATTTACGTTACACTAAAAAGGTTTAATACTTCACCAAATAAGAAGCTTAACAAGTAAAAAGTAAAAAGACTCTAGTTTAGTGGGAATAAATACAATAACTATAAACAATAATTGAGTAAAAAAATGACCACTTCATCCATATACCATAAATGTTAAAGTAATCACAGATTATTCAAACTATAACAGTATAACATTCTTAACCATGTCGGTTTCATAAAGGTATAAGAGAAAGTTTAACAAAACTATATTTGCAGCAATACTGATACATAAACATTTTTTTCTTTTTTTTGTTTGTTTTTTAAATTTTAGCTCCATGCCCAGGAGAGGATGGTGGCGCTTGTCCCTCTGCGTCCAGCTGATTTCACTCGAGCTCCATCCAAGTTGCCACCCACCATTCTTCTTAGCGCTGCACGATACTCCCTTGTGTACACACGCCACCTTTCTCATGCACTCCCCTGACGGTGGACGCCTGGGCTGGCTCCCGATTCTGGCTGTCATGACAGCGCTCCCATCACACAGTGGAGCAGGGATCGCTGAGTCATTGTGCTGGAGTCCCCTGGGCACACACCACGTAGTGGGCGCACTGGGTCGCGTGGCCAGTCCATTTCTAGTGTTTTAGGGTCTTGCTCTTTTCTCAGCCATGTGCCTCCTGCCAGAGATGCAGGGCTTCTACTAACCCTTCAAACTTGAGGAGTGTGGGACACTCCTCAACCCACAGGGATCGGATGCAGGGTGGTGGAGGCCCGACCCTCCACCGTGGCCACCGTGGCCGTGGGGTGAGCAGTAACCCCCAGGCTCGCAGGCTGTAGCCCCCTCAGCACAGCAGGTGCAGGACGGAGAGGGAGAACGGGAGCAGCCCGCCAAGGGACAGAGGCCTTGACCTCAAACCAGGAGCAGAGCCCAGGCCACCGCGACCCACAGGCCTGCACACTTAGCTCATATTGAGTCACCCCAGACAAATCAAACTCCCGCATGGTCCGGGACTGGGTCTCAGCCTCTGCCACCTCAGAGCTGTCCCCAGGGGTGGCACTTGGCATGGTGCCTAAGAAACCTGCAGCCTGGCCCCACCTCTGGCTTTGAATCCAGCGTCCGTCCAAGGTTGTACCCTGGGAGGCCGCAGACGACGGCACAGGAAGTGGGGTCCCTGCTGCCCACGTGAGGGACTTGGGTGGAGTCCTCGGCTGAAAGCTGTGGTCTTGGCTCAGCTCTGTCCATCACGGGCGTCGGGGAGTGAACCAGCAGATGGGCGAACTTGCTCTCTCCCTCCCTCTCTCTCTCTCTGCCCCTCAAATTATAAACCAAGTTATCAACCATTCAACCTGATTTTTTAGCATTCCTGGAGTAAAAGCATGTTAAATAACTGAAACACACGAACAAAACTGCACAAAATGTGTCCGGCTGTCAGGTACCCACTTGAGAACACATACATACTGTCACATACAGGTGCGTTTCATTGCAAGTGCGTGTCCCTCACTCACACATGTGCACACACATGTATACACACATGTACACACACATGCACACACACTTTCACAGCAGGGCCCCTCGAGGGGGGAAAGCCACATGGATCCCTCATGAAGAATAATGACGCGGCTACTGGCCACAGCCTGTGGCTTGAACACTTCATCGGTCCTCAGAGCCGCATACGTGTAGGTCCCGTGTTATTTTCCTCTGGAACTTTTGACCGTGACCCAGACCTTCTCCCTCGGGGCAGGCTGTGAGCAGCACCCAGGGACTGAACCGGGCTCGGAGACAAAGACTGGAGCTCAGGGCGAGGACCGGCCGTGTCTGCTCCACGGGCGATGTCTGAGGAAGGTGCCTGTGGACTCGGCCCCTCTGCTTTAGTCGAGAGAACCTGGCATTTGGTGAGTTCCCAGCGACGTGTGGTCAGCGAGGGCCCCAGCAGAGCCCGGGCCACAGCAGCAGCACTGGGGTCACCGCCTCCTCGTTTTGCTCCACCAGGGGAAGCCCCCACGTGCACTTGCAAATGGCGGTGCCTTGTCAGCTGCTCCGTCTGCTGGTTCATTTCAGTGTTGTCAGATTCTGTGTTTCCTTGATGCCTGGAATACGCACCGTGTGGCGCTAAAGGCTACATTAGAAGAACATTAACTGCAGGCAGACGTGGCACGGCGGAGAGAGTGCTGGAATCACGCTTGAAGGTACAGCGTGATTAGTTCTGAGCGCGAGAGAATGAAGTCAGAGGGGACGGCAGCACAACCCACACGATGAACATGAGAGACACATTGTGCAGGGGACAAACCGCAGCCACACGTATGGAGGAACCGTGGCTGCGCCGTGGGAACGCAAACAGAGGGCCCGTTGCTAAGGGCTCCCAAGAGTCAAGCCACACAACCCTCCCGAGCACGGAGCCCTGCTTTCCCGGCAAGGGCCGGCTCGCGAAGCCTTGGCTGTGAGGATGAAGACGATGGGCAGGCGAGCTGCGGAGAGTTGAGGAGAGCAGCTCCTCTTAGAAGCTATCCTGCTCAGCGAAAGTGCAAGAGACGAGCGCGAGCTCACGGCGAGGCAAAGCTCTCCCCTCCACGGAGGAGCCAGAGCGGCCGCGCGCGTTGGGGTCGCGATTCCCAGAAACACCGGTGTCGCCAGGATGGTGCTCAGGGCAAAGAGGGCTCGCCACCCGCAGTGGTCACGCTCCTCTGAGCTGACCGTGCGTTCAAGGAATAAAGATAAGGAATTTATAGACAAGATCCCTGATGTAGAAATCCTCCAAGGACGCGGAATCACCACGACAATGACAAGGACAATGACAACGACAACGACAACGACAAGGAGGGACTGCTAATAAAGATCCCGCCATGTGCCGGGCAGGGTTAGCGGCTGGAAGCCAGCACCACCACCTGGAAGCGATTCTGGCACCTTCCACCTGAGACACGGGAGACCTGAGCCTGCAGGTGGGTGGGCGCCTGCCGTAGGGTCCCAGGCAGCAAACAGCCGGGAGCAGAGGCAAGTGTCCCAACCCCCGCCCTCAGGGGACACGGCTGCCCACGGGCAGGGCTCTGTGTGCAGACCGAATGCTGCGCTCGGCGCGTGTCCCTCAGTGAGGTCGTCTGGGGGGCACGCAGGGGATGAAAACAGGCGCCCACAGCCGCTGGCTGAGACGGCCGTGTGCGACAGTCAGTGAGGAAACCAGGTTGAAGAACAAGGTGAGCCGTGGGTGAACTGGATTCATTGTTTACAAGCAAATGGAGCCCAGCGGCACAGCCCTGGTGTGGAAGGGGCCTCTGCCGGCACTGAGGATGACGCCGGGAGCCAGTAGCAGAGGCACCGCCCCGCCCTTGACTCCGGCTTCCTGTGGACCCTGGTGAGAACACGGTGGCTCCAGGGGTTCGGTTCCCGCCACCTGGGCTGGGTTTCCAGCTCCAGCTTCGGCCTTAGCTTGTCCCTGGCCACTGAGGGCATCAATGGAATGAGCCAGCAGATGGATCTCTGTCTCTCTGTGTGCATGCATTTGTGTAAGTGTGTGTGCACGTGTGTATGTGCACATTCATGTATGTGCATGCATGCATGTGTGTGCACATGTATAAGTGTACGTGTGTGTGCATGCGTGTACGGGCGTGTGTGTACCTCTGTGTATGTGTGTTCTTGCATGTGTGTGCATGGGTATGTATGTGCATCTCTGTGTTTATGTGTGTGCACACATGTGTGCATGCACAGGTGTTTATGTGCATGTGTGTGTGCATGTATGTAAGCGTGTGGGTGGGTATGTGCGCCTGTGTGTATGCGTGTACATGTATGTGTGTGCATGTATGTATGTGTGTGGGTATGTATGCGCATCTGTGTGTGCACATGTGTGTGCATGTGTGAGCATGTGTGCAGGTGTGTGTGCACCTGTGTGCATGTGTGTGGATGCATGTGTGTGTGTGTGCACAAGTGCCTGACTCTCAAGTACATAAATCAAATTACAAAAAAATGGAGTAAAATTTCCACAGCAGAGGCTGTGGCTGCCCCGCCCCAGGGTCGTTGCGGAGCTGAGGACGGTGCAGAAGTTCTCCTACATCTATTTCTTGATAGTTGTGTGGATTTTCTAATTTTGGGAGAAGACATCTAAGGGTTGGGAGAAGTTTCCGGGGCTCACGCTGTCAGCACAGGAAACCTCAGAAGTTATGAATTAAAAGATGCGCACTGGGGGCAGAGCTCTGACTCCGTGCGTCATTCTCTCATGACCTGCGTTTCCCAGGAGCGTCTGGAAGTTTCCGTCTACATCAGCGCCTGTGGGAACAGGACAGCAAATGGCCTGGCTCTCTTCCGGGGGCCGCCTGACCTCGGCTGCCCAGCTGCCGGCGCCTGCTCTGCTCGCCGCTCCCCGTGGCTTTGGGGCTGGCCTCCGGGCCCCTCCGTGGCTCCACTCCCCACTGCCTGGACGAAGGCCCTCGACGCAAGGTCCCGGGAGGCTCAGCGTGGGCCAGACACGCGGCCCCAGCTCGAGCGGCTTTGGGAGCACAGCCCCCCGCCCCGAGCTGGGGACAAGGTCTCCGGCCAGGAGAGCGAGTGGCGACTGCCGGCCCCGGCTCAGTGCCGCATGGTTTCATTAATGGCGCTCATCGTCTGTCCCCCGTGGGAGAAGGGGAACAGGGATTTGCCAGGCCTTGGCTGTGTGGCAGCCACAGTTTGCTGTGGGCTTTTGTGCCAGGCGCCACAGCGCTGCTCAACACGCAGACTAATTTGAAGTCGACACAGGGCTCTTGTGGGATGCTGATCTTTTGCGTGGGAAGTTGGTGATAAAAATGACAGAGGCGCCTCGGTGACAAATGGCACAGCCGGACGTGGGGTTTGCACGCTCTTTCTCACGCTTGCGCTGCCCGGCGGCCTCCGTGAGTTGAATCTACTCGTGGAGGCTTCTTGGGGGCAGAGGTGAAGAATCAATGCAGAAGTTGAGATCTGGGTGCCGGGCTGCATGGGCATCCCAACCCCCAGGGGAGCCCAGGCGCGGAGCTCGGAGCCGAGGAAGATCTGCGAGACGCATTCTCTGGCTTTGAGCTTCCGCATAAAACAGAATAAAAAATGACCATTTATCAAAAAAAACCCTGGCTACTGCTTGTAATAAGTTCCTGCACACGCCCCAGACGCAGACCCGGGCCATGTGCTGTCAGCTCGCTCCTTCTCCACGGAGTTTATTTGTATTTGGGTGGCAGGCATTAAAAAGGATGTCAGCTCTGTGTACATGAGCGCCCCTCTCTGTTTATCCATGGGCACACTCCCACACTCGCATGAATGCTTGCCCACAAACACACCCGTATCTTCTCCTTCCCAGGCAGTCCCTCTGTTGGTGGCCTGTGTCCCCCAAGGTGCTCCCAGCCAACTCTTCCCGACACACTGAGGGGAGACCTGGAGGAAACCCTGGGGTCGTCCTGTCTCCTGCAGCTGGTCCTGAGAAACCCCTCTATGTGGAGCCCGGCGTCTCCTGGGACAGACCCTGGGCCGGGCGTTGTCTGCTGCCTACGGGACACCCTTCCGGTAACTTCCGCCTGGAGGACGCAGCAAAGAAGTGGACGTCTGACAGTCATGTGTAAGAGGCTGCGTGACGGAAGGGAGTTTGGAAATGAGGACACAGATGTGCAAATCAATTTATCTGTGATGGTTGAAACCTTGGGAGCCAAAGCTGAGACTTTGTGGAGTCCGAAAGCCAGCAGGCGAGGCGCTGGGAAGAGCCCACGTGCGGGTCGGCTGAGAGGAGTGGCAATGCCCAGAGATTCTGTCCATCAAGATCCCAGCAGAACACAGAGGGTCCCATCCGGTGGAGCTCACGGAGGGATGATCCACCCAGATGTGGACGTGGTGAGGGGAAGCTGAGCTCCTGGCGGGGAGAGCAGTGGGCACAGGACCCCGGGAGCACAGCTGTTCTGCAGACACGGAGCACGAGCCATGCATAATTATTTTAAAAATATGTATTTCTTTATTTGAAAGTCAGAGTTATGCAGAGAGAGAGAGAGAGGGAGAGAGGTCTTCCATACACTGGTTCACTCCCCAGAGCCAGCCCCAGTGCACAATTTAAAAAAAAAAGTCGTAAGATCGGGGCCAGTGCTTTGGAACGGTGGGGAAAGCCGCTGCCTGTAGGAGTCCCAGCTGCCCAGCTCTGACCCAACCCCTGCTACTGCACGAGGCAGCAGGGAGGCAGAGGAGGCTGCCCCAGTGCTTGGCCCCTGCACCTGCATGGGGGGCCCACGCATGCGTTCCCGATTCTTTGCAACCAAATAAGCATTTTTAATTCCACTTTTCCAAGAGCTTTGGAAGGACCTTTATATTAAGTTTTCTAATCCATGAAATAAGATGTGTTTCTATTTATTTTTGTCTTCCTTCATTTCTTTCAGCAACGTTTTGTAGGTTTTAACTGCGTAAGTCTTTTCATCTCCTTGGCTAAATCACAAGTATTTGATTATTTCTGATCCTGCTGTAGACGGAGTTGTTTGTGGTTTCCTTTTCAGATTATTCGTTGTTTCTGTACGGAAAGACAATTCAATCCTCAGGTCCACCGGTTCTTTTCTGGAATGACTGTCCAAGGATTTCTTCATACAAGATGGTATCACTTGAAATGAGTTTACCTTTTCCTTTTTAAAAGGTTTTATTTATTTATTTGAAAGTCATAACTACAGAGAGAGAGGAACAGAGAGAGAGAGAGAGAAATCTATGTGCTGATGTACTTCCCAGATGGCTACGACAGCCAGGACTGAGCCAGTCAAAGCCGGGAGCCAGGAGATCCACCAGGTCTCCCGTGGGGGTGGCAGGATCTCAAACACTTGGGCCGTCTCTGCTGCTGTTTCCAGGCCATTATCTGAGAGCTGGGTCGGACGTGGAGCAGCCGGGACCAGAACCAGCGCCCATACGGATGCCAGCACTGCAGGCAGCGGCTTTAACAGCCACGCCACAGCGCTGACCTCTAATGATGATTTTTATTTCTGTAAAATTGTTTGTAACGTCCCATTTTCTGATCTTAGCGATCTGAGTCTTCCCTCTTTTTTTGGTGCAGTTTGCTAACTGTGTGCTCATTTTGTTGATATTCTTCAACGAGCTACTTTGGACTCACTGATTTTCTCTGTTCCTTTTTCTAGTCTCTATTATGTTTGTCTCTCTTAGCTTGCGATGAGTTTGCTCTTTTCCCGGAGTCAGGGCATCGATGGGAGAGCCTTCCTGCCCGGAGCACCAGCATGCTGTGAATTCCCCTGTGGCACCACAGCTGCTGAGTCCCGAAGCTTTGCGTCATTGTGTCTTCACTGTCATTCAGAGTCTCTCGGAGTCCTTCTTGGGTCCCATGGTTGTTTTAGAGTGTGTGCCGTAATTTCCACAGACTGTGAACTTCCCAGTTCTGGAGTTCCCTGCTCTGCCATCTTCCTAGGATCCACTGCAATACTTAGTCCATGATACCTGTCATATTCATCCCAACCCGTACTTGATATAAACATTTTAATGCCATGGTTTACTCTCTCTCTCTCTCTCTCTCTCTCTCTCTCTCTCTCCCGCTCTCTCTCTCTCGCTCTCTCTCTCTCTCTCGCTCTCTCTCATTGCAGTGAGCCTCTACATTACACAGTATCTTAATGTGGCCACATTTCAAGAGCTCAGGGGCCTCATGGGCTGGCGGTGGCCGTGTTGGCCAGTTCAGGGCTGGAGCAGCTGGGTGAGTATTGGTCCCACTTCTGGAGGTGACCGAGCAGGGAGAAGTGAGGTCAGGGTTAGTGGCTCTGTCTCGGTCACTGCACGGTCGAGGTCCCTCCTGGGCATCCAAGGGAGATGCCAAGCATGGCGCTGGACAGAGTCCTACGAGGATGTGTGAGGGACCCAGGCTGGAAAGACCACGAGCCATCAGGTATGCGTGACACTTCCTGTCATGGGCGGGACAGAGAGGGATGTGCTGATGGGGAAAGGCGTAGGATAGATCTCTGGGAATTTCGACACCTGCAGCGTGCGCTCTCACCCTGGGTGCTACTGACACGGGCTGGGTGCTTCCTTTTTTTTAGACAGCCACAATCCACAATACATCAGTATATGTAGATTTCTTAGGTGAAACATTTACATCAATAGTCAAACACATTGGTCTCTGAAGGAATCTGGCCTCTAGCGCTTTTACGTTTGTACCGTGCAATTATTGGGAACGCCACTCTCTGGCTGAGAATCGTGAAAGCAGCAGAGCGCTATTTTAGCTTCATTACGGCGAATTCCGACCTCGTGGATCTGCCCGGATTCGGCGCCTTCCTGAACCCGTCATAAACGCTCACGGGTAACCGGCCACGTGCGTGCTCGCTGATCCTTAGGGCAGTTTTCAAGAGTCAGACAGACTCCCGAATCTCTAAAAATGTGCCAAAAATGTTCACACCTGCTGTGTTCCGATTTTTTTTAAATCCTTTACCAACTCTCCCTGCCCGAAAGTCACGCGTGGCTTCTCCTCTCTCCCTAGCAAGCTGCTGGGAATCATGAGTGGACTGGACACGGACAGTACAGGAGCTCAAGCCCTCTGGTCAGGCAGGTGCGTCTTTGTGCTGGGGCCCATCTGGGCATGGCAGGACGCCCAGCACTGGTCTTGGCCTCTGCCAGCTGGTGTCAGCAGTGCCTCTCCACTGCCACTCTGACGTGTGACAGCAAAGACAAAACGCGTCCCAGCCTTCGCCAGTTGCGCACGAGGGAGCAGTCCGGCATGACTCAGCATTTGACTCCAGGGGCACGGGAGCAGGAGTTGGCAGAAGGGACTTGGGGGGAGATTCCAGAGGGGCGGAACCAGGGGGAGCCATCCCCGGGGGGCCAGAGGCGGGACGGTTCCTGTGGGCAGAGGGGTGATGGCGGCTGGGACTTGAGCTTCAATAAGTGGCTAAGAAACTGGCAAATTTAGTCTGAAGAAGGCACTCCATTGAACGTGCTGCGTGGAGGGGCGTGATGGCGCAGTCTGGACATCTGGGGACCGGGCAGCGCGCGAGCGTGAGCGTGAGCAGCTCTCCTTGGGGGTGGGGGGTGGGGGCCGCACGAGTGGCTGCCCTGGCGAGCAGGTGCCACCTTGGCCCTCGGCAGGCAAAGAGGCGCCGATCAAAAGACTCGAATAACAAAAACACAAAGGAAGGATTAATATTTTTCGGAAAACACAATGTCATATTTATTCCTCTTTCTGCAGCTTGTTTAATCCCCTGCTTCAATAATTATAGCCACGCATTGTTAGGGAGGTCTAAACACTGGAGGAACTTATTACTGTCAGAGATGATTATTAAAACTACAAAATTTTGCCTACAGACTAACACAAGCAGAAAAGAAAGTTATTAAATCTCATTTTTAGGAGTCGGCTTGTGTCCTTGGGCTGCGTTCTAAAGCAGAGTAGGAAATTGATACTCTGATGATTTCCCTTCACGGGACTTTTATTAACAGCGTATCTTGTCTCCACCAATTAATCTTTGCAAATTTTTCTCCTTGCAGAATGCAGACTGAATTTTGATGGTCTGGTTCTTGTGGTACCTGCGGTGCATAGAAACGTCTCTTAATCTATTACACGTCGTGTGGCTCTCCAAAGAAGAGGACCAAACTTTTTTTTCCTTTTTTGGAGTGGAGAAGAGAGAGCACGAGTGAGGAAGAGCTCCACCCATCCACTTCTTCACTGCACAGACGGCCCCACCAGGGCCAGGGCTGGGCTGGCGCCAGAGCCTCGGTGGCAGGAACCCAACCCCTTGAGCCTTAACTGCTGCACCCCCAGATTTGCACTAGCAGGAATGGGAGACCGAAACTAAACCCAGGTACCCCAACACGGGACGTGAGCGTCTTAACTGGTGCCGAGCCTGCTCCGGGTGGTTAGGCTTTAAAACGGTGGAAATTCCATTTCTACAAGTTTGAGGGAAAATGCACTGTTGCCATAGAAATGACTCTCTCTCTCGCTCTCTCTCTCGCTCTCATTTCCAGTGAGAACATAGCACACGTCTGGTTGTTGCAGGTCCTCCAGCACAGGGCCCTCCCCTCTGCCTTGTTTGCTCCGGAGCCATTGATTGGCAGGGCGCCTGGCTGGGGGTGGGGGGGGGGGTGAGCGACTTCCTGAGAAGCCAAGCGACGTCCAGGCGGAGCAGTGCAGCCGGCTCAGTCACCCAGGGCAAGAGCTAAAATAGACACTGCGTTGCTGAATCAACGCAGCCTTTGGCCCACTGAGAAACACCTCCTAACCAGAAATGCTTCCCCCAGGGTGAGGTTGTGCTGCCCGTGGCCCTGGGGTGGCCCTTTGGTGCGCCTCGGGGGCAGGGGAGTCCCGATGAGGGTTCTGCCTAGAAACCAGCGGCAGGGCCCCGTGTCGCTCATGGAGACACTGTGGGGGCTGTGAGGAGCCGACTCCCAGGTCCAGCCCTGGACCCCAGAAACAGACATGGGGACATGGTGCTCTGGGGTTCGGGGAGCGAGGTGGGGTTCCTGTGACTGTGCACCCAAGGCCTATGTGGCCAGAGTGACCCAAGAACAAACACCTCCTACCACCCCCAAAATGAATACCCAGTGTTACCCAAAGCTCACAGGTCCATTTCTGTCCAGGAGGAGCCCCGCTGATTGGACCTACAACTTATGCATCCCTTGGTGCCAAATCAGGCTTTTTAGAAAAACTGTTCAAGGAAAATGGGTGTGCATGTCTAGTTTAAAATAGGGACGCTGCTCACCGCACTCTGCGCACATGGGCAGGCGGAGCCCGGGGCCCAGGGAGTGGCAGTGGTGGCCACACGGAGCGCCAGCTGCCAGAGCCAAGTGCACCTGCTCCATGGGTGTAGACACCTGGGAAGCGCTGCCGGTCCCGAAGGAGAGATGCCCGCGGCCGCTCCGCCCACCCCCCCACCCCCCGGCTATGTCCAGGGGAACTCGTTATTCTCGGAATCCCATTTCCAGATTCTGAGGCTTCCTGTCCCCCACGGCTTACTTCCGGATGACTGAAAGACACAGAAGAGGTCGAGATTATCGTGCCGGCTCGCTTGGCAGGCAGGATGCTCGCTTATTCACTTTGCTGTTGAGTTGCCCTTTAACTATTAGGAGATGTCTATTAAAAACGAATGGCAGCACGTTTTTCGGTACTGCTGATTTCCACCGAATGACTACCCGGTTTGTAAGGGCGGGAAAGCTGGGAGTTAGGTGGGTGAAGAAAGGCAGTGTGTGTTGTAAACTGCCGAGGAAATCCTCAGCCCATCTCCATAATTCCAGTCACAGACAAAAATAAATACGGAGGTGAAAGGAAGCTGACACAGCCCACAGAAACAGTTGGCTTTCAAGCCCTGAAAGACGATGCTTTTTCAAAGAGTCTTAGAACTTACAAAGTACCACCTTCTCCTTAGAGAATTTTACTTTAGAGTTCAACACCTTTCGTGTAAGGGGTAATTTAATCTGTGTTATGCATTACACAGTCAGCAAATTACTTTCAGAGTCCCATCAGTAACATGTATGTATGAGTAGACACATGTGTGTGCATGGGCATGGGATTAAAGATAAGTTGATTTGGTGCAAACAGATCTTAAAACACGTGCAGAGTTTCCATGACATGTGTGTTCTCTGAAATTTCTGGAGGTCCCTCCTATGGCATATGTGCTTGTGTGTGTTTGTGTGTCTATGTGTGTGTGTTTGTATATGTTTGTGTGTGTTCATATCTGTATGTGTGTGTCCACAGGTGTGTTTGTCTATGTGTGCGTGTACATTTCTCTGTGTGTATCTATATGTGTGTTTGTATATACATGTGTCTGTGTGTCTATGTGTGCTTGTGTGTCTGTGTGTGTATTTGTATATAATTGTGTGTGTCCATATCTGTGTGTGTCCATGTGTGTGTTTGTGTGTGTATATTTTTCTGTGTGTATCTACATGTGTGTATATACATGTGGCTGTGTGTTTATGTGTGCTTGCGTGTGTGTATATGTTTGTGTGTGTTCCTATCTGTGTGTGTGTCCATGTATGTGTTGTGTGTGTGCATGTACTTCACTCAAGTTCCAATTTCACTCAACTTTCACGGCAAACATTCTTGCTCATGCACCATAATCCTGGAAAGACAATCGACTTTCTAAAGATCGATCGATTGATTTAAAGTCAGAGTGACAGAGGGAGACACACACACACACACACACACACAGTGCATGGAGAACCTTCCATTCACTGGTTCTCAGTGTCCACACGCTGGGGCTGGGCTGGGCCCAAGGCTAAGAGCCTAAAGCCGCAGCTGCGTCTCCCACGTGCGTCTTCCACTGCTTCCCCAGACGTGCCAGCAGGGAGCTGGATCGGAAGCCGAGCACCTGGCACTGGGACTGACACTGCGGTATGCAATGGCGAGAGTGCAAGCGGCTTGCCCTGTGGCACCACAGTGCTGGTCCCAAATCAGATGTGAGGTCCCTCCTTGGGTTGAGGATTCTGTAAATGCCAAATGAACGAAAAAGAACTGAGTCCCCAAGTTGTAACTGCATCCCGGTTCTCTAGTGAGCAGATCCTGCTCTTGGTGCTCCTTGTCTCCCTTTCTGATCGCCAGCATCGCAGTGCATTTCCCGAAACTCGGGGAGATGACCAGCGAAAGAGATACAATTTTTTTTAAAGATTGATTTATTTTATTTGAAAGTCAGAGTTACACAGAGGGAGAAGGAGAGGCAGAGAGAGAGAGGTCTTCTGCTGGTTCACTCCCCAGATGGCCACAACAGCCAGGGCTACACGGATCCGAAGCCAGGAGCCAGGAGCTTCTTCCAGGTCTCCCACGTAGGTGCAGGGGCCCAAGGACTTGGGCCATCCTCCACTGCTTTCCCAGGCCACAGCAGAGAGCTGGATCTGAAGTGGAGCAGCCGGGACTCGAACCGGCAGCCATATGGGATGCTGGCACTGCAGGCGGGCCTTTACCCGCTACACCACAGCGCTGGCCCCACGCTCCCTAACTTTACCAACTGAACTGGGAGTGGTGAGGCCCTCTATGGTCGTGATGGAAGAAAGGGAACTAGACTTCACTTCCCTATTCAAACAACTGGGGGGCACGGAGAAGTGTGTGGAGCTGGGGCTGAAGACCAGGAGCTGTGGGACGTGAGCCCGGGAGCACAGCCCTGCAGGGCCCAAGTCACCGCTGGGCCAGTTCCCGGGGCGGGAAAGAGCTCGGGGTTTTCGGAGGGGCCCTCCTTTGGGGGCAGAACCCTGGGAAACAGGAAAATGGACCACAAACGAGAGACAGGGAGCACTCTGGAGTATTTCAGGCTTTAGCCGAGCCCTAACCTCAGCACAAAAATGAGGAAACCACCACTGGCAGCGCCAGGATCAAACAGAGCAACCGGCGGAAGGACGCCTGCGCCACGCACGGCCGGAAGTGGAGTGCGGCGGAGCTGCAGAGCCCGTCCACGAGCCACACGCAGAGAGCAGGAAACGGAACAGGGAGAAGGCAGCGCGCCAGGCCGCGCGGGAGCACGGCGTGTCCTCACACGTGGGCAGAGGAAGCCCATCGGGGCAGCAGCGGGCACCGTCATGCATGCAGATTTGAAGAAAAAATGGCCAACGCGCTGGCGGTGCGATAGAAACAGCGCCGTCGCAGGCTGCAGGAGCGCGGAGCACGTCGCGTGCACGAGGAACAGGGCGAAGTCCCACCCGGGGAAGCAGGAGCAGCGGCGGGCGGGGGGAACAGAGGGAGGAGGGCGGGGCAGGCGCGTGGAGCACGGAGGAGGCCGTGGTCCACGTGCTCACAGGGCCCTTTCGTCCCTGGCTCCTGTTCCGTCGGGACTATCATGGAGAACGAAGTCAACGAGCAGTGTGGGAGTCCTCACGGAGTGCCCCAGACGGAGCGCTCAGCTCCCTCGTGCGGAGCGTGGGGCCGTGGTTTGAACGTGGCCCATCTCCCGGAACCCCTGAAGGACTCTGAGCCCCGAAGCCACAGCTTGGAGGACGCTAAGCCCAGTTACAGTGTTCGGAGCCGGGCTTCGGGGAGGTGACTGACGCGATACGGTGGCCAGTGGGGGGCTCCGTGATTCCATCCTGTGCTGCCACACAAGGCGGGAGACCACCCACCGACAGGTGCACAGGGACGCACACACGCCCTGACTCTTGGGGTACAAGGTTCCGAGTGCCCCAGAACGGGAAGAACCCCATCAGTCAGTCGGGCCTGCACCAGTGGGGCTGCCTGGCCTCGGGCTGTGGCCCCCTGGACCAGGAGCCGAGACAGAGGTCTCCTCCTTGCAGAGCCGCCTCCACTGCTGTTGGGTTGCAGCGGCCAAATGCTGACGAGTGCAAGGTGGGAATGAGGCAAGGAGGTTTCTCTTGAAAAGGTAAGGATTTAACCCCAAAATAATAACAATGCTATCTAGGTTTTGAGGCCCTTTTAAAAGAAAAATGGCAATCGCAGCCCAGATTCGGAAAGAGTAGACGAGGAAATAATGCATTGGGAGGCCATTGACTATTGTGTGATTACATGGTACCGTTAAACCTGGAGCGCGGAGAAGGAGGAAACACCCACTACGAGCCCCGAGGAGGGAGGGATGGCGCGGGAGAAGCTAAAACTTGAACCATAGAGATGATTTTAAAACAAGACAAGAAGGTGGAATGTAACCTCTCAGCAGGTGGTCCAGGACGCGTGGATCCCACTAGAGGAAACCCAGCCTCGACTGTGGCCTCCTGGCATGCACAAGAGTTACCTTCAACGGGTTATAGCCCACAGCGTATGAGCTAAAACTCTCGTCCTTTTGGACAGAAACCTGCAAGACTATTGCACTCACCCTGATCATGTAAGCTATCTTTAAGTGGACATTGAAAAGCAGGAACCAGGGGCGGGCACTGTGGGGTGGCGGGTTAAGGGATCACATGGCGTGCAACACAGACATCTCACATGGGTGCCAGTTCGAGCCCCGGCTGCTCCACTTCTGATCCCACTCCCTGCTCATGCACCTGGGAAGGCAGCAGAGGCTGGTGCAAGTGTGGGGGACCCTGCACCCCCATGGGAGACCGGAATGGAGTGCCAGGCTCCTGGCTTCAGCCTAACTCAGACCCAGCTGTCCTGGCAATTTGGGGAATGAACAGCACATGAAAGAATCTGTGTGTGTATGTGTGTGTGTGTGTGCGCAGTCGCATGTCTCCCTCTCTATGTAACTCTACTTTTCAAATAAATAAATATACCTCTAAAGAAAAAAAGGAGAAATTATGAAAGAATATTTTATAATTTGGAAATAATTAAGTTTAAAATTTTGCTCTTCCAAAACCACTGTAAATAAAATCAAAAGGCAAGTCAGAGACCAGGGAAAAAATTGAAAAACATATCTAGCAAAGGGCTTATGTCCTGAATATACATTGGCTGCTGAAGATTCAATACGTTTGCTCAATTTAAAAAAAAAAAAAAAAAGAGCAGAAGGAAGGATCATACGGTTTACCAAGGAAAATATATGACCAGCAAATAAGCAGGCGGCAATCCAGCCTCAGCCTCCCGGGAAACACGAATGAGAGTCCAGTGCGACCTCGCACCCGCGGGACGGCTCAGACGGAAGGAGTCGGCAAGGCTG